>NW_026907305.1:0-38446 GCF_033978795.1 Nerophis ophidion | reverse complement strand
TTGGCAATAGTTGCCACGGAGAAACAACGACCCTTAGTGGACTTTAGAGGGTATTGCATATTTCCTTTTTGTTTTTAAACAAAGACTGGCATGGTTCTAGTGCAGTGGTTCTTAATGTGGGTTCGAGAGAACCCTTGGGGTTCGGTGAGTCGGCCTCAGCCAGTCAAGACACACCCGACTCATCCATACATGGCAACCTTGAGACCTCCGAATTCGGGAGATGGGGGGGGGGGGTATAATGTAGATCCCAGAAGAGTTAGTGCTGCAAGGGAATCTGGGTATTTGTTCTGTTGTGTTACGGTGAGGATTTCCTCCTAAAATGTGTTAATCATTTTTGTTTGGTGTGGGTTCACAGTGGGCTTCACGGTGGAAGAGGGGTTACAATACGAAGTTCCTGCAGTCCCGGGTTCAAATCCAGGCTCGGGATCTTTCTGTGTGGAGTTTGCTTGTTCTCCCCGTGAATGCGTGGGTTCCCTCCGGGTACTCCGGCTTCCTCCCACCTCCAAAAACATGCACCTGGGGATAGGTTGATTGGCAACACTAAATTGGCCCTAGTGTGTGAACGTGAGTGTGAATGTTGTCTGTCTATCTGTGTTGGCCCTGCGATGAGGTGGCGACTTGTCCAGGGTGTACCCCGCCTTCCGCCCGATTGTAGCTGAGATATTGCCAGCGCCCCCCGCGACCCCGAAAGGGAATAAGCGGTAGGAAATGGATGGATGGATGGATGGGTTCACAGTGTGGTGCATATTTGTAACAGTGTAAAAGTTGTTTATACGGCCACCCTCAGTGTGACCTGTATGGCTGTTGACCAAGTATGCCTTGCATTCACTTATGTGTGAGTAAAAGCCACATAAATGATGTGAATGCGCCGACACGCCATTAGTATGGAGGAGAAGCGGACGTGACGACAGGTTGTAGAGGACGCTAAAGGAGAATGGTTACCCCCGAGATATTTTCGGGAGGGGCACTGAAATTTGGGATTCCATCCATCCATTTTCTACCGCTTATTCCCTTTCGGGGTCGCGGGGGGCGCTGGCGCCTATCTCAGCTACAATCGGGCGGAAGGCGGGGTACACCCTGGACAAGTCGCCACCTCATCGCAGGGCCAACACAAATAAACAGACAACATTCACACTCACATTCACACACTAGGGCCAATTTAGTGTTGCCAATCAACCTATCCCCTTGGGATTCTCCCGGAAAAATCGGCAGGGTCGGCAAGTATGGACTCATCGTGTAAATAAAAACTTCTCTATATCGGCGTATCATGGATACGGCAACAGCAGAAGTCACACATTGATTTGCAGGTGTGTAATTTGTTGTGAGTTCATGCACGGTTCATTTTGTACACCAGGAAAAAAAGCATAGAAATTGGTCTTGAATTTGAAAAAAAATATAAAAATAAACCCCAAAAGAAGTGTTCGGTGAATGTGCGTATGAAACTGGTTGGGTTCGGAACGCCCAACAAGGTTAAGAACCACTGTTCTAGTGAGCAAATACATAACGAGCATTTCTGAATCAAATCTGTCTTAAGGAATCTAAGTCAAAATACTTAAAAGAATCATCAACATGCATTAATGTTTAATGTATTATACTGACATGCAAGCATGCAAAGATATGTCAGAGTGAGGGGGCGTGCAATCAAACAAGAGACGTGCATTGAAAAGGGACCTATCTGAGGTCGGGTCGCGGGGGCAGCAGCCTAAGCAGGGAAACCCAGACTTTCCTCTCCCCAGCCACCTCGTCCAGCTCTTCCCAGGGGATCCCGAGGCGTTCCCAGGCCAGCCATGAGACATAGTCTTCCCAATGTGTCCTGGGTCTTCTCCGTGGCCTCCTACCGGTTGGACGTTCCCTAAACACCTCCCTAGGGAGGCGTTTGGGTGGCATCCTGACCAGATGCCCGAACCACCTCATCTGGCTCCTCTGGATGTGGAGGAGCAGCGGCTTTACTTTGAGCTCCTCCCGGATGTCAGAGCTTCCCACCCTATCTCTAAGGGAGAGCCCCGCCACACGGTGGAGGAAACTCATTTCGGCCGCTTGTACCCGTGATCTTGTCCTTTCGGTCATAACCCAAAGCTCATGACCATAGGTGAGGATGGGAATGTAGATCGACCGGTAAATGGAGAGCTTTGCCTTCCGGCTCAGCTCCTTTTTCACCACAACGGATAGATACAGCGTCCGCATTACTGAAGACGCCGCACCGGTCCGCCTGTCGATCTCACGATCCACTCTTCCCTCACTCGTGAACAAGACTTCTAGGTACTTGAACTCCTCCACTTGGGGCAGGGTCTCCTCCCCAACCCGGACAGAACCATGGACTCGGACTTGGAGGTGCTGATTCTCATCCCGGCCGCTTCACGCTCGACTGCAAACCGATCGAGTGAGAGCTGAAGATCCCGGCCAGAAGAAGCCATCATCTGCAAAAAGCAGAGACCTAAGCACACCCCACTCTCTCCAAAAGTATTTGTCTTTTGAGAATTAACACTCTAAATACATATCTTGAATTCGTCGCTGCTATTTATCCCCCCCCATAAACGGTCGGAAATTTTTTTTTAGAAACATAGATTCAAACGTGGCTATAGATTCACCCGGTCACAACATTCGGTATACCTGCACACTATCCGATCAATTCAGAGATGCACATACTGTAGAAAGCTGGTGTCTAGCAGCATTTATGTCACTGCATGTCACACGACAGTGTTAGTAAGCGCATGACAAGATAATATGAAAATAATACTTTATCCTATTGTCAGTCTTGTTTACCGCTCAACGTCATTAATTACTCCAACATGGCCGCAGCATTTTCTTTGTTAGAGTTTAGTCGTCGTCCTCCCCCCCTTTTTTTTTGCAAACTCTGGCTTTACATGTGGATAAAATCGATAAGAGTGGTTACAAAACAGAGGAGTTGGCAAACTGACGAATGTACATGTTTCAAAAAAGAAAATACTGCAGTTTTTTGTGTGTGCTTGGCAATAATCGACACGGAGAAACAACGACCTCTAGTGGACTTTAAGGGGTGTGGCATATTTCCCTTTTGGTTCTAGTCCAGTGTTTTTCAACCTTTCCTGAGCCAAGGCACATTTTTTTCATTGAAAAAATCCGGAGGCACACCACCAGCAGAAATCATTAAGAAATGAAACTCAGCAGCCGATATTGACAGTAAAAAGTCATTTTTGCAATTAATGGATATTAATTCAAACCATAACCAAGCAAGCATCACTATAGGTCCTGTCTCTAAGTAGGTGTACTGTCACGACCTGTCACATCACGCCGTGACTTATTTTGAAGTTTTTGGTGTTTTCCTGTGTGTATTGTTTTAGTTCTTCTCTTGCGCTCCTATTCTTGGTGGCTTTTCTTGTTTTGTTGGTATTTTCCTGTAGCAGTTTCATGTCTTCCTTGAACGCTATTCCCCGCACCTGCTTTGTTTTCGCAATCAAGGCTAATTAAGTTGTGAAGACGCTATCCTGCTTTGTGTGGACATTGTTGATTGTCCTGTAATGTACGGATGTACTTTGTGGACGCCATCTGCTCCACAAGCTGTGAGTCTTTGCTGTCGTCCAGCATTCGGTTTTTGTTTACTTTGCAGCCAGTTCAGTTTTAGTTTCATTTTGCATAACTATCCCTAAGCTTCAATGGCTTTTCTTAGCAGCACTTGCCTTTTGTTTATTTTTGATTTAAGCGTTAGATACCTTTTTACCTGCACACTGCCTCCCGCTGTCATCTGCATATTGTGATCACGACAAACATCTACAAAGCAATTAGTTACCTACTGATATGGAAGAGTATTACATGGTTAAGCTGCCAAGTTGACCTCTAGACCAGTGGTTCTTAACCTGGGTGAGTCGGCCTCAGGGGTTCGGCTGAGTCTCCGCCACGGAGGTAAAGACACATCCGACTTATCGTGTAAATAAAAACTTCTCCCTATCAGCGTATTACGGATACCCCCAAACAATATTCCCTCTAATTTTCCATGTGATTTGCAGGTTTTGTGATTGATTGATTGAAACTTTTACTTGCAGAATGCAAGGGAAGAGAATACATTATATGAAACAGTAAAGTTTACACAGTACAGTACATATTCTGTACAATTGACCACTAAATGGTAACCCCCGAATAAGTTTTAAGTTTAAGTCGGGGTCCACGTTAATCAATTCATGGTAATGTGTGTAAGGTGTGTAATTTGTTGTGAGTTTATGCACTGTGTTGGTTTTGTTCTTTGAACAAGGTGATGTTTATGCACGGTTAATTTTGTGCACCAGTAAAAAAAACAGATGACTTTTTCTTGAATTTGAAAAAAAACTTTTAATTTTTCACTACAGAAAGGTTCGGGGTATGCGCATATGAAACTGGTGGTGTTCGGTACCTCCAACAAGGTTATGAACCACTGCTCTAGACAGTGCAGACGCTGTGGGGCGGTATAGCTCGGTTGGTAGAGTGGCCGTGCCAGCAACTTGAGGGTTGCAGGTTCGATTCCCGCTTCCGCCATCCTAGTCACTGCCGTTGTGTCCTTGGGCAAGACACTTTACCCACCTACTCCCAGTGCCACCCACACTGGTTTGAACGTAACTTAGATATTGGGTTTCACTATGTAAAGCGCTTTGAGTCACTAGAGAAAAGCGCTATATAAATATAATTCACTTCACTTCACTTCAACAACGGCACATTTGCAAATTATAATTACTGGTTTGCAAAAAATATTTGTATCCCAATTAGGTGAAATTACATATTCTCCCACGGTGCGCCAGACTGTATTTCACGGCACACTATTGTGTCCCGGCACAGTGGTTGAAAAACACTGTTCTAGTGAACAAAGAAATACGTGATGAGCATTTCTGAATCAAATCTGTGTTAAGGAATCTAAGTCAAAATGTTAAAAATAATTATCAACATGCATTAATGTTTAATGTATTATACTGATATGCAATCCTGCAAAGATATGTCAGAGTGAGGGGGCATGCAAACGCCCCTGAGCTGACATCAAGTAAGGGTTCATTGCCTTGCTTAAAGGCACATCAACAGTAGTTAGAAAGCAGACTAGCATATTTACAAATGTAGCGGCCATTGCTTTTTGTCTGCAGCTCGACTCAAACTGAAGTGCCCAAATCCTTGAGCCTCTTGTGCCTTGATGAAGGAGTGAGGATAAAGTGCCAGAATAGGTAGGAAGCATGCAAAAACCGGTGTGGGTGGCGGGGCGACCAAGAAGCTGCAGGTGCACAGTTAATATTGTGATCCAATCCGGTTGCTTCTGAAATTTGATTGCCAGGAATATTATAATAATATAGAGGATTAATCACCGTTTTAACTTGTCTGTGGACTGGAAACTAGGGGGGAAGCATTTGTTTAAAACTATCCTAGCTCAATCAAGAGAAGGTTGTCATCTTCTTCCTGATGTTTTACATAATATCTTTTGTAACGGGTGTTTAACAATGTGTAATGCACTTGGGTTTTGACGCTATAAATAGATTGATATCACAGCAGAACCAGATGGACCCTTTTTCCACCGCTCTACTGACAATGCTTTAGTACTTGTCCTCAGATGAAGCCCAACAATACTGCAGCACCTCACAAGAGTGAGTACGCCCTTGATATTTCAGCGAGTGTTTTGTTATATCCTTTAGGGCAGGGGTGCCCATTACGTCGATTGCGAGCTACCAGTCGACCGCGGGGGGTGTGTCAGTCGATCTCCAACCAGGCTTTTAAAAAAAATAGACCTAAAAATTAGTGATCATCAATCTTCACCAAGACGTCACTTAAATGACATTCACGGTACCGGAGGGTCTTGTGAGATGACGCTGGCTGCTGCAAGATCATTATTATGAAAATATGACCGAGAGGAAGGCGAGAAACACTTTTTATTTCAACAGACTCTCGCGCCGTACCTTCCGTCAAAACTCTAAAGGCCGACTGCTAATTTCCTATCTTCACAATAAAAGCCTTGCTTCATGCTGCCTGCGCTAACTAAATACAGAGTCTCGGAAAACTGGCGTGCACAAGCGATCCCTCAGAAAGCTGGCGTGCACATCACTTGTGCACGCCAGCTTTCCGAGACTCTTATTTTGTTAGCGCAGGCAGCATGAAGCAGGGCTTTTATTGTGAAGATAGGAAATGTGCAGTCGGCCTTTAGAGTTTTGACGGAAGGGACAGCGCGAAAGTCTGTTGAAATAAAAAGTGTTTCTCGCCTTCCTCTCTGTCATTTTTTCATAATAATGAACTGGCAGCAGCCAGCGTCATCTCACAAAACCCTCGGGTGCCGTGAATGTCAATCAAGCAAGCTACGGAATTTGCCGCCAATGTTTTTCTTGTAAAGTGTATGGAAGCTGGATGAATTAGATGCCAAAAACCAACCACTTTCATGTGGTATTGTACAGAAAGGACAACTTTTTTTCTCCTCCATTTGAAAATGTGGGCGTTATCATCATTACTGTCTGATTCCAATCAATGCAAGTCATCAGAATCAGGTAATACACCAACTTATATTTTTGTCTTTGTGAAAGAAAGACATCTATATGTGTTACACATGCTTGTATTATCATTAAACACATTTAACTTGTTTACAAAAGTGTCTCTTTCATAAATAAATAAATATAAATGATATATATAAATGAGGTAGATCCCCTCGAGTTGGTCAATTGAAAAGTAGCTCGCCTGCAGAAAAAGTGTGGGCACCCCTGCTTTAGGGGAATATTCAAGATGCATTACAAATGGATACACTTTGGAGTAGTCTTTGCACGGCTTGTATGGCAGTGTAGATTTACAGTCAACCGACAGCCGTTACAATCCAAATTGGAAGCTACATGAGTGAGTACAAAGATAACGGCCCAAAGGGATTAAGGTAGTGCTAGTGTAACGGGTGCTGACCGGTGCACATGTCTTTCTACATTAAGAAGTGGTGTCACTCAAGTCTCCCGTCCATCATTATCACAACAAACACAGCGCTGAGTCTAGGAGGCTTAAACTAGCGACATTTGTGTATTCAGGAGTTACATTGGTGCCGTTACCCGGATTTCTTCACTGGTCGACGCAAGCAGGGGTCCTCAAACCTTTTGACTGGAGTGCCACATTAGGGTTTAAAAAAATTATTAAAATAAAATGAAATTATATATGATGCCTGTAATGTCATTTAATTACCGGTACATAAAGCATCTAAATACATGTTGTATCTAAATTACTACACTAACTTTACTTCTGAATCTGTATGAAGAATTTTACAGTAACTTGTAGTTAAAATTTTACGATAATTTTTTTTTTTTCCATCTTATTTACTCCAATTTATTGCTCAATTGTTAGTGAGTGTGCGCTGATCCTGTTTAAACAGATGCTTTAACTCTCACAATGATTTAAGTCTACATATGCGTGTGATATCAACTTGAAGAGAGAAGTTTGCCCAACATAATATAAATGATAAATGGTAAATGGGTTGTACTTGTATAGCGCTTCTCTACCTTCAAGGTACTCAAAGCGCTTTGACACTACTTCCCCATTTGCCCATTCACACACACATTCACACACTGATGGAGGGAGCTGCCATGCAAGGCGCTAACCAGCACCCATCAGGAGCAAGGGTGAAGTGTCTTGCTCAGGACACAACAGACGTGACGAGCTTGCTACTAGGTGGGGATTGAACCAGAGACCCTCAGGTTGCGCACGGCCATTCTTCCACTGCGCCACGCCGTCCCTTATATCCATCCTTTCCTTTTCTACCGCTTGTCCCTTCCGGGGTAACAAAGTGGTGCTATCCCAACTGCACTCGGGGGCAAGGCAGGGCACACCCTGAAAAAAGTCACTTACCCGCAGGGCCAATACAGAGAGAGACGGACAACATTCACACTCACATTCACACACTAGGGCTAACTTTAGTGTTGCTAATCAGCCTATCCCCAGGTGCATGTCTTTGGAGGTGGGAATCAGCCGGAGTACCCGGAGATAACCCATGCAGTCGCAGGAAAAACATGCAAACTCCACACAGAAAGACCACAAGCCTGGTAATCGAACCTTTTGATTGATTTGATTGAAAGTGTTATTAGTAGATTGCACAGTACAGTACATACAGTATCCCGTACAATTGACCACTAAACGGTAAAACCCGAATACGTTTTTCAACTTGTTTAAGTCGGCGTCCACGTAAATCAGTTCATGGTACAAATATATACTATCAGCATGATACAGTCATCACACAAGTTAATCATGTGAGTATATACATTGAATTATTTACATTATTTACAATCCAGGGGGGAAGATTTGGAGAGGGGGGTTGGGGACGCTAGGATGCCAACCACTACACCACTGTGCTGAATATGTAAAATTACAGTACAACCTGCGATAAAGCCCGATATTTGGGTGAACTCGCCAATATAATATAATACACACAACAAACCTTTTTTTCGCTACACAGCACAACAATCATTTTGTACAAAAATAAAATATAGAAGATTTACAATATTATCAGGAAATGATAAGTGAAACTTCAGTTTGTTAAACCATTATTTATAACAAGCTTTAGCTAATAAACTGAACAACCAATGTATTGACATCCCCCATTACTGCAACATGAAGTATAAACGATAAAACATTGGATATTAGGAGTGTGTGAACCACTTCTACCTTGTTTAATTCCCCCAACACCTCCCCTTAAAATTTTGTAATTAATCAGGAATATCAAGCAGCCAAAGTGTGTCAAACATGTCAAAGCGTGGAGGGAAAGTTATTTTTACCCATCATGTTCTGTGGGGGATTTAGGTATGTGTATATTTGAATTGTGTGTTGTGCTTAGACATTTTTGTCCAGATAGTTAGTGGGCAGGTTGTGTGTTTTGTACCACGAGTATTAACTTTCTGTGTTGGTTTTGGATTATTTGGATCATGGGTGAGAAAGGTATTCTGAATTTACTTGGGAAAATCTGAGGATTACACTTAATAGCCAGTGGATACAGCACTTCAAAAAAAAGCTGTACTTTCTGCAATGGGGCACTGAAAGCATGTGGCGAAACACATTCCCTTTCCTTCACGCCCATATAAATTAACTCAATGCACTTGTATAATGGTGTAGTAATGCTCATAGTCAAAGATTAACGATATTGAAATAATTCATTAGATGGCAGCGCATTTGCAAAATTAAAATTTGAATGTCAAAAATTAATTTGGAACATCTGGCGGTCCAGATTGTGGACGCTGGCCGGCCAAATCTGGGCCATAGTTTGGGGACCCCAGCACTGGATAATAATGGATATTATCTGGACATGTTTACAGTTGTATTCACTTGTGTTGACAGTTATTTAGAGCAGTGGTTCTCAACCTTTTTTCAGTGATGTACCCCCTGTGAACATTTTTTTAATTAAAGTACCCCCTAAAAAAAGAGATAAAGAAGTAAAGTACAGCACTATGTCATCAGTTTCTGATTTATTAAATTGTATAACAGAGCAAAATATTGCTCATTTGTAGTGGTCTTTCTTGAACTATTTGGAAAAAAAGATACAAAAGTAACTAAAAACTTGTTGAAAAATAAACAAGTGATTCAATTATAAATAACGATTTCTACACATAGAAGTAATCATCAATTTAAAGTGACTTCTTTGGGGATTGTAATAGCGATCCATCTGGATTCATGAACTTGATTCTAAACATTTCTTCACAGAAAAATAAATCTTTAAAGGCCTCCTGAAACCCACTACTACCGACCACGCAGTGTGATAGTTTATATATCAATGATGGAATATCAACATTGCAACACATGCGAATACGGCCTTTTTAGTTTACTAAATTACAATTTTAAATTTCCCGCAAAGTGTCCTGTTGAAAACGTTGCAGATTGCTGACGTGTACGCGTGACGTCACGGACTGTTAGGAAATATTAGCGCTGCGCACACACACACAGCTAAAAGTCGTCTGCTTTAACCACATAATTACACAGTATTTTGGAAATCTGTGTTGCTGAATCTTTTGCAATTTGTTCAATTAGTAATGGAGAAGTCAAAGTAGAAAGATGGAGTTGGGAAGCTTTAGCCTTCAGCCACACAAACACACGGTGATTCCTGTTTAAAATTCCCGGAGGTGAAACTTTACTATGGATCAGAGCGGTCAAGCGAACATGGATCCCGACCACTTGTCAACCAGCAGTTTTCGGTGAGAAAATTGTGGTAAAAAGTCGCCACTTACCGGAGATCAGCTGAGCTTGTGCCGTCCGTACAGCTGCCGTCAACTTCCATCAGACACTGGCGTCAACACACCCGTGGGAACACCCTTCCGATTATCAGGTAACATTAAACTCACTAAAACACTAGCAACACAATAGAAAGATAAGGGATTTCCCAGAATTATCCTAGTAACTGTGTCTAAAAACATCTGAATCCGTCCCAATGCAATCGCGTTTTTTTGTTGTTTTTTTTCTAGTCCGTCGCTTTCAATATCCTCAAACAAGAATCTTTCATCCTTGCACAAATTAATGGGGAAATTGTCGTTTTCTCGGTCCGAATAACTGTTTTTGTTGGAGGCTCCCATTAAAAACAATGTGAGGATGTGAGGAGCCATCAACGGGTGACGTCATCATCTGGGCAGGGCTTTTCTGTTAGCGACCAAAAGTTGCGAACTTTATTGTCGATGTTCTCTATTAAATCCTTTCAGCAAAAATATGGCAATATCGTGAAATGATCAAGTATGACACATAGAATGGACCTGCTATCCCCGTTTAAATAAGAAAATCTCATTTTAATAGGCTTTTAACATCAATATTTATGGAACATGTCCACAAAAATCTAGCTGACAACACTGAATATTGCATTGTTGTATTTTTTTTCACAGTTTATGAATTTACACTCATATTTTGTTGAAGTATTATTCAATGAATATATTTATAAAGGAATTTTGAATCGTTGCTATTTTTACAATATTAAAAAAAAATCTCACGTACCTCTTGGCATACCTTCAAGTACCCCCAGGGAAACGCGTACCACCATTTGAGAACCACTGCATTACTCTCTTTCTGTGGATGGTCAGTATATGCAGCAATAAAAGCTGCATACTGACTACGCTCATGTATATCCAAGTTTACTTTTTCTTCTAGAATTGTACCTAGAGAAGATATACAGTGACAAAAACTGCTATTGCGGATCAGTTTTTCATAACATTATCATCCACCTCAATGAAAATGTTAAAAGATGTCAAGGGGAATACGTTGTAGCTGTCTATTCAATACACACATGAACTCCTATGAACCCGCAGGGAACCCTGCCACACCAGGACCAGATGCAGGAAGATACGGAGGTGCTTAGGATCACGGGGAACGCAGCACAGTGCGGCAGTTTGCATGGGTGAGGGGTGGGAGAGTGGCGCTTCTTTTTGAGCCGTGTACTTACGTCCCACTCATGCGTGCTGAGGACTCTCGGCACTCTGTGATGAGATGCAGAATCCTCTCGTGCGTATAGGAAAATAAGGAAGCGCATGGTAAAAATAAATGACACCTGTAGAAAAATGTTTTTTTATGTATTTTGTATTTTCCACAATGTGTAATATACTGTATAATGACTGAAAATGTCTGTCCCATGTGTCTCTCCAGTGCCAAGGGTTTTGCGGCAGCATCATCATCATCATCACCATGGTTACTGGTTTGATGTTGGCAGATCATCGTCATCACCATCATCCCGCCATGAGGAAAGTCCTGCGTCCGCCACTGAGAAGCCAAAGAGACCTCAGAGACCGATTGCATCATCAACACTTGAGGGCTAGACTAGTGTCATGGACCGCAAGGTAAATAATATGCCATGTCTGCGGTTTTAGCTAAATGCACACTCGTAAGGTACACCTGCATTGCTCTGATATAAGAGCTATATCAGGAAATGTTTACAAAGGTAACAGTTTGATTTGTAGTGGTGCAAAAAAATTAACATTTTTAATTTCACCATCTTTGCTGATTCAGTCTTTTAGTTCAACAAACAATAGACATGACGGCGTGGCGCAGTGGGAGAGTGGCCGTGCGCAAACCGAGGGTCACTGGTTCAAATCCCACCTAGAACCAACCTCGTCACGTCCGTTGTGTCCTGAGCAAGACACTTCACCCTTGCTCCTGATGGGTGCTGGTTGGCGCCTTGCATGGCAGCTCCCTCCATCAGTGTGTGAATGTGTGTGTGAATGGGTAAATGTGGAAGTAGTGTCAAAGCGCTTTGAGTACCTTGAAGGTAGAAAAGCGCTATACAAGTACAACCCATTTACTATTTACCATTTACATGCATTCAAAGGGGGCCTATGATGATTTTAATCTACATTTAAAACACTTCCTTGTGGTTGAGTTGAGTTTGAGTTTATTTCGAACATGCAAGCATACAACATTCTTGTATGCTTGCTTCACGGTGGCAGAGGGGTTAGTGCGTCTGCCTCACAATACGAAGGTCCTGCAGTCCTGGGTTAAAATCCAGGCTCGGGATCTTTCTGTGTGGAGTTTGCATGTTCTCCCCGTGAATCCGTGGGTTCCCTCCGGGTACTCCGGCTTCCTCCCACTTCCAAAGACATGTACCTGGGGATAGGTTGATTGGCAACACTAAATTGGCCCTAGTGTGTGAATGTGAGTGTGAATGTTGTCTGTCTATCTGAGGTGGCCCTGCGATGAGGTGGCGACTTGTCCAGGGTGTACCCCGCCTTCCGCCCGATTGGAGCTGAGATAGGCGCCAGCGCCCCCCGCGACCCCAAAAGGGAATAAGCGGTAGAAAATGGATGGATGGATGGAAGCATACAACATGATACTAGGTAATAGGTATTGGATGTTTTGGTGTCTACCTTTGTTGTATATTTTGCCCCACAAAGACTTTTTATAGCACGTTTTTTGAGTCTGTCTGCAAGATGTTTATTTGTGCAGGCGTTGCCAGATAGTAAATACAAAGTGTGACCCACTCTCTCCAAAAGTTTTCTAATTTGTCTTTTGAAAATTAACACTTTAAATAGATATCTTGAATTCGTCGGCACTATTTTTTTCCCCATGCACGGTCGAAAACATTTTTTACACACATAGATTCAAACATGGATATAGATTCAGCCGGTTACAACATTCGGTATTCCGGCACACTCTCCGATCGATTCAGAGATGCATATACGGGAGAAAGCGGCTGTCTAGCATCATTTATGTCACTGCATGTCACACAACTGTGTTTGTAAGTGTATGACAAGATTATATGAAAATAATACACACTGTACACTGCTGCTGGAATTTTAATTTTCCTGAAGGAACTCTCCTGAAGGAATCAATAAAGTACTATCTATCTATCTATCTATCTGATACTTTTTCCTACCATTTTTGTGTATGACAACCTAAAGCAGACTCTAGCTGAGAGCTTTATTACTTTACTATATGTCCAAATAAGTACGACCACCTCCCTCTCACGTTACAATGTTACATCATGAGAGACGACAACACACAAAACTTTTTTTTTTTAGGATTCTGAAGATAAAAAAAAAATGCTTGCAAGATGTGGCTAATGGAAGTCCCCTATGTTCCCTTCAACGCATTCTAAAACAAATACAAAACCCTTCTATCAATGTTTTATGTTATATATAATGTAATAACAGACACATCCTTTTAAGCATTATTGGAACTTATTTCCTGGACACATTTATTTCCGTGGCCTTGGAAACGCACTTCTCACTTCCGTGTTTGTTCCCACTTCTGGCAACAAACGCGTGTGTTTCCTTATCGTGGCAGACTTCATAATAGACGACAAAGATTACTATTTTTGGACAAATGAGGAATCACAATGTTATCTTTTTGAAGCTGAATATACAGAGGATGAGAAGCTAAGTTAGCACAAAGAGGGGGTGAAACGTTGAAGCAGACGAAAGCCGAGAGAGTTAGGATTGGCATGACTTTAACATGGGTTCTTCCGAGGATGTCGTAGTCGTAATGATTTGTGCATTCCTTTGAGACATTTGTGATTTGGGGCTATATAAATAAACATTTGATTGATTGATTGATTGATTGATTGACTTTGTGTTGTAAATGTGAAACTTGGCGCCAAGCTATGGAGCTTTAGCTGCACTGAGTGGCACAGAATGTTAATATTGATAAAAAGTTGTTTTGTATCTGACGAGGAGGACACTGCTTAATGAAACTGCATCACAACGAAAGACGAACTGTTTGCACTAACAAACCTGCATCCATCCATCCATCCATTTTCTACCGCTTATTCCCTTTCGGGGTGGCGGGGGGCGCTGGCGCCTATCTCAGCTACAATCGGGCGGAAGGCGGGGTACACCCTGGACAAGTCGCCACCTCATCACAGGGCCAACACAGATAGACAGACAACATTCACACTCACATTCACACTAGGGCCAATTTAGTGTTGCCAATCAACCTATCCCCAGGTGCATGTCTTTGGAAGTGGGAGGAAGCCGGAGTACCCGGAGGGAACCCACGCATTCACGGGGAGAACATGCAAACTCCACACAGAAAGATCCCGAGCCTGGATTTTAACCTGCAGTGGTAAAAAAAACGTTTTTCCACTTACCCAAAATGAACTGGAAACATCACCTGCCAGCTTGACCAAACAGTCAATTGAGTGAGTCAGTATACGTAAATAAAGTATTGTTGGCGGCTTTTTCAGGTGCATTTTATGAGTGATTTAGAGGCAGAATGGATTGCTCCCTTTAGTTGCATTGCTAGCCACCAAACAAACCGATTATGACAGATTAGAATGCAAAAATGCAAAACCTAACATGTTCTTATATTTCATTTAGATTGTGACAGTCTATATGGCACATATAGACTGTATTTATATTATTCACATGTAAAAAAATACCTAAGTGTTTATTGTCTATTGTGAGCGAACTGTGGTGCTGAATTTTCCCCAGGGATCAATAAAGTACTTTCTATTCTATTTTATTAAATCCACAATTGTGCCTTCCTACTGTACAATAACTCTGTTAGAATGATAGATGATCTCTTTTTGCAAGCCGACTTAACTCTGTAGTTTATACTTTCTCAATTCATAATTCATGTGCCAGCCATGAAAGATTAAGCGGCAAAAAAGACAAAAAGAAAGATAGATTTTTACTCTATAGGGATTATTGCTGCGCACAGTAGACTACAGTCATCTCCCTTCCACTTCCACCGCTGTTGCTTCCTCGTAAAATCAATTAGTGTGCACAACTTATTCAAAATGAACCTCCTCACCTCCTCACTCTGCTTCAACCTATTGTGATAAGGACACACAGTCTACTAATGGCAAACCATATCAGAGGTTTGCTGGAGGCGCATTGGTCATGTCTCCCGTCCAAAGGCAAAACCCAGTAACTCAATTTTGGTCAAAACTGAGCTGATAATAATTTTGGAGTTCCTAGGGGATATGCTTTACATTAGTGTATGCGATATTGTAATTTGTTCCGTAAGTAAGCTGTTACGCGCATGGCAGGACCTAGATACAACAGAAAAACCTAGTATCTCAAGGGACCAATCGGAGCTTCTTTGTCAGTCGCCTTATTGTCTTTAATGAGACATTTGCACGAATGGGGGCCGACGGTCAACCTGATTATGTTATGTTATGGCACGAGGGGATAATTGGAAGATTGGCCCAAGCACCTTCATTAAATGTAGTGTCCTTGATTCTTCCCCTTGCAGACTCTTTTGGGCAGATAACTGTGGAGGTCAAAATAAAAACCGGACGCTGTACACGGCTCTTGCCCAATGTGCAAACGCAGAATGGGGCCCACCCGAGATTGTAATAAAATATCTGGAGAAAGGGCACACGTTCATGAGAGCAGATTCAATCCATGGCTCAATCGGCAAGAAAATGAAAGCTCAAGAAAACATCTATACGTTTGATGACTTTGTAGATCTTTGTAAGACAGCATCAAGATAGATTGGTTTTCCCTTGTTTTTTAAAAAAACAGCTAGAAGTGAGTTACTAGGTTTTGCCTTTGGACAGGAGATGTGCAGTTATTTTTATCAAAGCTTCATACGCACAAGTCATATTTTGTTAGGGTTATCCGGCTTCAGCATAACCATTCAGTTGTCTCTCAATATTTTAGTTAAAATACTCAGAAAATATGGGGGCCATATTTGCAATAAGCCAAGGACCGGGGGGGTTGGATCCTATTATTAGTCTCATTTTGTATTTTCCGGAGAACCAGCGTTCTCTCCAGTAGACATTTAATTTGGATCAATTTATTTTGTCAGAGTTACAGTAGCGCTCTGCTGTTTTTAAGGACCTTCTGCAAAAAAGCCAGTAAAAAAAAAATCATGTTTGAAGTGTGAGTCACTAACAAGTATTTTGAACTGAACTCACGGGCCACCAGTTAAATAGCCCAAATGATTAATGACCTAAAACGGAACTTTGAGGAAGAAATGACTATTGACGGCATCTGAAGTAAGCAAGCTACAGCAACGCGTTAGTTACATAAATTACATATGAAAGACAATAGTAACTGCTAAAACAGAGAGCACTTAAAGGGGTGCCTGGAGGAATGCCTCAGTTATGTAAACCATAAGTTTTGACCCTAGTATTCTATCTTTGGGTCACATTTTGAAGTCAATGTGAGGTTCTGCCAATGTATTTACAGTGGTCAAAGTTCCTGTATACAACAGGAGCACTCTAGTCTTTACAAATTTGCTGCAAAAATGTTTTTCCCCAAAGGTTTAAATCGGGGCTTCACGGTGGAAGAGGGGTTAGTGCTTCTGCCTCACAATACGAAGGTCCTGCAGTCCTGGGTTCAAATCCAGGCTCCGGTTCTTTCTGTGTGGAGTTTGCATGTTCTCCCCGTGAATGCGTGGGTTCCCTCCGGGTACTCCGGCTTCCTCCCACTTCCAAAGACATGCACCTGGGGATTGGTTGATTGGCAACACTAAATTGGCCCTAGTGTGTGAATGTGAGTGTGAATGTTGTCTGTCTATCTGTGTTGGCCCTGCGATGAGCTGGCGATTTGTCCAGGGTGTACCCCGCCTTCCGCCCGATTGTAGCTGAGATAGGCACCAGCGCCCCCCGTGACCCCGAAAGGGAATAAGCGGTAGAAAATGGATGGATGGATGGGTTTAAATCGAGGGCAGCACGGTGGAACAGGGGTTAGTGCATGTGTCTCACAGTACGAAGGTACTGGGTAGTCCTGAGTTCAATCCCGGGCTCGGGATCTTTCTGTGTGGAGTTTGCATGTTCTCCCCGTGACTGCGTGGGTTCTCTCCGGGTACTGCGGCTTCCTCCCACCGCCAAAGACATGCACCTGGGGATTGGTTGATTGGCAACACTAAATTGGCACTCGTGTGTGAATGTAAGTGTGAATGTTGTCTATCTGTGTTGGCCCTGCGATGAGGTGGCGACTTGTCCAAGGTGTACACCGCCTTCCGCCCGAATGCAGCTGAGATAGGCTCCAGCGACCCAGAAAAAGGAAAAACGGAAGAAAATGGATGGATGGATAGGTTTAAATTGATCACGGAGGCCGGTAAGCTGTCTTTACAAGGCTGGATTTGGAGCCTCGGCTGCCAGTTGAATAGACCGCCCTTGAACTATAGGGACACTTATTAAAGTTTAAAAAATTTTTAAAGAAGTTTGTGTGTACCCATACAGTGACATGGGACATACAGTGACATTGATTTAGGAATCAATGTGTTTGACCTGCACAGACTCCGAAGATGCATTGCAAGACATGCGCCTTCATCACCAGCTGCGACCAGCTAACTAGCGGCAAGAGACCTCTCTGTGTGTCATCCGAATGAACCACGCGCCCAGCGTTGGCTACGACCAAGATGTCGGGTGGTTACTTGTCTACGCATCGTAAGGTGCTGCAGGGACAGTAGAAGTGGCTTCACCCTTGTCTTCTGGGGTCCGAGCAGCTCTGTGAAGCAGGACGGCAGAGGCCATGTGTTTACTGTTCTGAAGATGCTGAAACAGCAGCTGCCTGGCCTCAAAGTGTATATAATTTCCAGACACAAAATGATGGCGTTAGATGAGCTGTTAGAAAAAGGAGACTGCCATTGACAGGTAAATGTTCATGCAGTTAGTTGGTGAGATCAGGTACAAAATGGAGAATATGGATACAGAATTTGTATTGAATCTTCTCAGATCGTAATTGATTTTGGTTTTACAAAATATAATCGTATTTACCTGGCAATGTACTGGTTAGTTGACAACAGCCATTGTCCTGGAACTGTGTGACAGAATCAACATTGACTTCTGCAGTGGTCGACAGTGGCAAACGTGCTGCAACGTCCAAAACACACAAGTGCGGGGCAAACGTACAACAACATTTAAAATAGATGCAAACTGCAAAAAGACTTGCAATACGGGAAGAACCCAACTCATTAAACATGTAGCTCTGCAGTATTGTTTTGACATTTTTTTTTTAAAATTTACCTTTTCACTCCGCCAACATTCTTCCTGGCATCCCGCTGATGTATTTGTATTTCCCTATCAGAACTGGGATATACAAAAATTGAGCTGTTTGGCCACAATACCCAG
The DNA here is from genome assembly GCF_033978795.1 of Nerophis ophidion. NCBI lineage: Eukaryota > Metazoa > Chordata > Actinopteri > Syngnathiformes > Syngnathidae > Nerophis > Nerophis ophidion. The sequence goes on along the minus strand of NW_026907305.1, from coordinate 20,025 downwards.
AAATATGTTTGATGGAGAAAAGGTGAGGCCTTTAATCCCAAGAACACCACACCTACCGTCAAGCATGGTGATGGTAGTATTATGCTGCCAATGGAACTGGTGCTTTACAAAGAGTAAATGGGACAATGTAAAAGAAGGATTACCTCCAAATTCTTCAGGACAACCTCAAATCATCAGCCCGAAGGTTGGGTCTTGGGCACAGTTGGGTGTTCCAACATGACAATGTCCCAAAACACACATAAAAAGTGGTAAAGGAATGGCTAAATCAAGCTACAGTTAAGGTTTTAGAATGGCCTTCCCAAAGTCCTGTCTTAAACGTGTGGACAATGATGAAGAAACAAGTCTGTGTCAGAAAACCAATACATTTAGCTGAACTGCACCAATTTTGTCAAGAGGAATGGTCAAAAATTCAACCAGAAGCTTTTGGATGGCTACCAAAAGTGTGTTATTGCAGTGAAACTTGCCAAGGGACATGTAACCAAATATTAACATTGCTGTATGTATACTTTTGACCCAGTAGATTTGGTCACATTGTCAGTAGACGCATAATAAATTCATAAAAGAACCAAACTTCATTAAGGATTTTTGTACTCCAATCACTGTATCACAAAAAAATAAGAGTTATAGAAATGATTGGAAACTCAAGCTGTGATCAAAAATGTCTTAATTTGCCATTAGCCTTCCCTGTTTAAATGTGTCACTTCTGGTTTCAGAAACTCAGGACAAATATTGCATGCAGAGAAGCAGATAGTTTATTCTGTAACAGCTCTGCTCTGATTTTTTTTTTACGGCACTCTCCTCCACCTCGTTCATCTTTAATAACGCCCTCAACCTGCGGTAGCGACAGAACGTTGCCTCCATTTCTAAGGGACAATACTCTAAAACAGTGGTTCTCAACCTTTTTTCAGTGATGTACCCCCTGTGAACATTTTTTTAATCCAAGTACCCCCTAATCGGAGCAAAGAATTTTCGGTTGAAAAAAAGACAAAAAGAAATACAATACAGCACTATGTCACAGCTGGTGTTTCTGTGTTTGTTGTGAAACTTTAATATGGAACAGAGCGGTCAAGCGAACATGTTTCTCTACCACATGTCAACCGGCAGGTTTCAGTGAGAAAATTGTGGTAATAAGTCGGCTCTTACCAGAGACATGAGCGGAGCTTGCGTCCTCCTGCAGCTGTCCAAGAGGCAGCTGCGACTTTCTTGGCTCCTCCATATGGCTTCCCTCAGAGACACTGGCGGTCACCGCAGCCCTCCGACTTTTAGGTATGACTTTATAATCTCACTAAAACACTAGTAACACAATAAGCAGAGAAGGGATTTTACAGAATTATCCTAGTAAATGTGTCTAATAACATCTGAATCGCTCCCACTGCCAACTTCGTCTTTTTTTTTTTTTTTTTTCCTTCTAGTCCTTCACTCTCATTATCCTCATCCACAAATCTTTCATCCTCGCTCAAATTAATGGGGAAATCGTCGCTTTCTCGGTCCAAATCGCTCTTGCTGCTGGTGGCTATGATTATAAGCAATGTGAGGTTCCCTCACACCGGTGTTGTCACCCGCACATCGGCTTCTACTTCCGGTACAGGCAAGGCTTTTTTATTAGCGACCAAAAGTTGAGAACTTTATCGTCGATGTTCTCTACTAAATCCTTTCAGCAAAAATATGGCATTATCGCGAAATCAAGTATGACACATAGAATGGACCTGCTATCCCCGTTTAAATAAGAAAATCTCATTTAAGTAGGCCTTTAAGATAACCCAGCAGGCACAGGACAATAAAACAACGTTGAGACATCATGCTTTTTGACAACGTTTAATCAATGTTGGATTCTTACGTTGATTTGACCATAGAATTTTGGTCATTTCCCAGCCAAAAACCCAAATCATCATCATCGGCGGTCACTCGAAACAAGTATGACGATCCTCCTGGTAGGGGGTATCCCTTTTGGAGGATGACTTAGTCTGAAGTGGGGAGACTGATGCACAGACAGTCACCACACGATTCTTGACAGAATCGGGTCAGGGTCCAGTGGCAACAGTTGAAAACTTGAGAAAAGCATGCAGGTCTACAACTTCCTTGTGTGTGGCTGGGTCAAGGAAATTGGTATCAAGAGTCTCCCGGATAAATATGCATTGTGTACGTGCCGAAAGCTTCATTTATTATTGCTGCCTTTGGTAAACGCTTAATGCTCTTAGTTTTTACCCATATTGGCTTTCTTTTATCTAGACTCGCCGAGTTGGTGCTTTATGAAACATTCAGCAAAAATGTGAAATGCACGTTTTTGTTTTGTATTTTTACAATTTTGCCTATCATTCACAATCACTAAGAAAGACACGATGAAGGATGTATTGTTTTAATGCATTCTAACTCGTGAATAAAAGGACATCTATTCCACCCATAAAACCCAATTAAAAAAAAACACCCAAAAAGTGCCAACAATACTCCATCTACATTTCGTGACTTGAATATTAACCGAGTGATATTGTTATTATAAGCGCTTACGCCAGGGGTGTCCAAACTTTTTCCACTGAGGGCCGCACACGAAAAAATTAAAGCATGCGGGGGCCATTTTGATATTTTCATTTTCAAACCATAACAAAATATATGGATTTTTAAAATGTATTTTACCTTTAGGGGTCCCGGGGACCATAAAGCAGTGGTCCCCAACCTTTTTCTTTCCGCGGACCGGTCAACGCTTAATAATTTGTCCCGCGGCCCGGGGGGAATCCTTTTTTTATTTTTATTTATTTTTAATTTTCTTTGTCATGAAAAAGCGACGTTTTTGTCATGAAAAAGGGAGGTTTTTGGGGTTGGTACACTAATTTTAAGTGTATATTGTGTTTTTTATTCTGATTTAATAAAAAATAAAAATTAAAAAAAAAGTTGTTGGGTTTTTTTTTAAATAAAAATGAATAAAAAATTATTCTGCGGCCCGGTACTAATCGGGCCACGAGCCGGGCCGCGGCCCGGTAGTTGGGGACCACTGCCATAAAGGGTCTCAGTTTTATTATCATTTTTCATTTAACGCTTACAGTAAATCTCTATATCAACTTTAAAAAAAAAAAGAAATAAGGTTTTATGGCTTTTCTGTCAAAAAAATCTTTGTTTTTTTAATAGTAAAACTGAAATATGCAGTATTTAGCCATTAGAGCCCTAAAAGATCAATAATCTAGGACACCATTGATTTTAATTGTTATCATTTTTGAGTAATCACAGTGAAAAGATAAATACAATACCACTAAATATATTAGGGATCCAAAAGGTGCCCCACTCAGAAAGTGATACATTTTTATTAGTTTTTTTTTTACTTTCAACACTTAAGTTACGAGATGAACTTTAGATATATCTGTCGATTTTAACTTTTTAACTATTATTTTGTTTGTTTTATGCTCTTTTGTCAAAGAAAACTTTGTTTTTATATAGCAACTGCACAATATATGCAATATTTACCACATAAAACATTTTAAAGTGAAATTTTTGAAATAATTGGAGCTTTGAAAATAATTCATTATAACATGGATTTTTTTTGTCATTATTTTTTGTTTTGAGCAATGGCAAAAAAATAATAATAATAGATTGACTGAAACTTGTAATCAGTAGATTGCACAGTACAGTACATATTCCGTACAATTGACCACTAAATGGTAACACCCGAATACGTTTTTTCAACTTGTTTAAGTCGGGGTCCACGTTAATCAATTCATGGTAAAGATATTTTTTACATGGTAAAATAAAGACAAAAGAAAAGAAAAAACAGCCTGCATGGCAGCTTTGAGTCAACATTGCAACTTTTTCTCGTTAGATTTCACTTCATTCCAATATTTTTAATGTCCTTTTTTATATTTGCAATAGCATTTCCAGAATGTGTGGCGGGCCGGTAAACAATTAACTGCGGGCAGCAAATGGCCCCCGTGCCGCACTTTGGACATCCCTGGCTTATGCAGACAAACTATTTATTGCGGCGCCGAGTGAAGACTACGCCATTTACGTAATTTTGTTTTACGGCAATTATGCACGCCGTAGCTATGACCATTGTTTTCCTTTTTCTGTAACCCTCATTTGAATAACAATGTCATTAAAAAAGATAACATAACAAAAGAAAACGAACATTACTTAAATATGCATTTATTTTGAAACCGTACAGAAACCTGAACGGTGCGCTCAGCAAAGAATATAAATCAATCTTTTTTTTTTCTACTAATAAGTTAAAGTAAATGCTTTGTTTAAAAAAATAAATCTGCATTTAAAAAAATAAATTGCATTCAGTAAGCAGTAGGAAAATGGATGGGTTTATGCAGTCAGTGGCGCCCCCGTGCGTCGTTCATTGCAATGACAATAGAGTGAAAGTGGTTGTAATTGCGGCGATAATGCTCCCTTATTTTTATTTTTTATTTTTTTACCCCTTGTTCATGTTTATATTGTCGTTCCCTTTTACTCTTATTCAAGCTAGTTTTCATACAAAACATTAATAAAATATTGAAATATCACAGAACGTGACGTCGCAGAGGGTCTGTCTTAAAAAAAATGTAAGTCCAGGATTTATACAATCTTAAAAAAAATACTTTTTGAAAGGTTTAAACCTTGGTGTCAAACTCATTTTTGATCAGGGGCCAAATGGAGAAAAATGTACTCCCAAGGGGGCCTGACCGGTCAAATCACGGCACGATAACTTAAAAATAAAAACGACTTTAGATTGTTTTCTTTGTTTAAAAATAGAAATAGCACATTGTGAAAATGTACAAATTATAATGTTGTGGGGATTTTTTTTTACACTTACATGTTGTGGTTAAGAGTATTCTACATTTATTTGTCTTTATTTATACTTTTTGAACAAATGATGTGATAATGTTCATCAGTCAATGCATTGGTGTTAACTTTCAATCCATCAAGATAAAAAAATAATGTCACAATCAAATTACAGGATTTTATTTATGTAGTTTGCTCATTTTCCTCAACTAGTGCACTATCATGTAGTTTATTTTTGTTTTTGTTTTTTTTACATATGTAGCCATTTCTTTCCTATGAAAGCTTTTTCCTACACTGCAAAAACTGAAATCTAAGTAGGATTGAATATCTCAAATAGGGGTGATATTTGCTTATTTTCTGTCTGATAAGATAATTCTTCTCACTAAGCAGATTTTATGTTAGAGTGTTTTACTTGTTTTAAGGGTTTTGGTCCTAAATGATCTCAGTAAGATATTACAGCTTGTTGCTGAGATTTTATGACAAACATGCTTGAAACTAGAATATCAACTGATGCAAAGCTGTGTCATCAACACTCACAAGTATAAAACTACTTTTTTAAAGTAATAATTTCTTTTTCCAAGCATGAAAAAAAAAATCATGATACCGAGCGCAGATCATTATGTCAAGATAATGGCACTAGCATTTACTTAATTTAGGAATATTTTTCAACATATTGAGCAAAAAAGGTCTAATTTATTTTTTCTGCAAAGAAAAGTGCACTTGTTATTAGTGAGAATATACTTATTTTAAGGTATTTTTGGGTTCATTGAGGTTAGCTAATTTTACATTGTTTTGGAAAGTCTTGACAAGCCAAATTTTCTTGTTCTATTGGCAGATAATTTTGCTTAGTTCCATTAAAATACCCCTAATTTTTGTATTTTTTTTTTCTTGTTTATGAACACTACTTTTTGCAGTGTATTTGAACGACTGGAACACTCAAGAACAGAACTGCAATACGGCGTTTTCCACTCTAACATCACACTCACTGACGCCGAACGCCGCGAAGACGAAAAACGGATGTGACGTTATTAGAAAACCAGCAATAGGTAAGATTGCGACATCACAAATTCCTACAGAGATTGACTATCATGTGTTTTTTTTTTTTTTTTTTTACATATGTAGCCATTTCTTTCCTATGAAAGCTCTTTCCTACACTGCAAAAACTGAAATCTAAGTAGGATTGAATATCTCAAATAGGGGTGATATTTGCTTATTTTCTGTCTGATAAGATAATTCTTCTCACTAAGCAGATTTTATGTTAGAGTGTTTTACTTGTTTTAAGGGTTTTGGTCCTAAATGATCTCACTAAGATATTACAGATTGTTGCTGAGATTTTATGACCTGTATTGAGTAAAACATGCTTGAAACTAGAATATCAACTGTTGCAAAGCTGTGTCATCAACACTCACAAGTATAAAACTACTTTTTTAAAGTAATAATTTCTTTTTTCAAGCATGAAAAAAAAATCATGATACCGAGCGCAGATCATTATGTAAAGATAATGGCACTAGCATTTACTTAATTTAGGAATATTTTTCAACATATTGAGCAAAAAAGGTCTAATTTATTTTTTCGGCAAAGAAAAATGCACTTGTTATTAGTGAGAATATACTTATTTTAAGGTATTTTTGGGTTCATTGAGGTTAGCTAATTTTACATTGTTTTGGAAAGTCTTGACAAGCCAAATTTTCTTGTTCTATTGGCAGATAATTTTGCTTAGTTCCATTAAAATACCCCTAATTTTTGTATTTTTTTTTTCTTGTTTATGAACACTACTTTTTTCAGTGTATTTGAACGACTGGAACACCCAAGAACAGAACAGCAATACGGCGTTTTCCACTCTAACATCACACTCACTGATGCCGAAAGCCGCGAAGACGAAAAACGGATGTGACGTTATTAGAAAACCAGCAATAGGTAAGATTGCGACATCACAAATTCCTACAGAGATTGACTTTTTAACGAGGGAGTGTTCTACACGGAGACATCTCTGTTTTTTTCTGATCATGCTAAAAATTAAAATTATTTAAGATCACAGAATTGCTTTGACAGTTTAATCTCCTCATGTAATATCTTTTTCAGGCCAGTTATAATGTCTAATATTTATTTTCAATTTTGACTGAGAAATTGTACTGCATGCAATTGCAGTTCTTCCTAATGAATTTATCTGATCATGCTACAAGATAGTCCAGGCATTTTTTTTGTCATACGTATTAAAATATCTGCTTGTCACCTTGACCTCTTATTAGTTAAATTATCTGTCAATTTCTTCGTAAAAAATAATTAGGGTTAGGTGCAATAAGTGTTCAACTTCTGCCTAAACCCTTTTGGTCTGCAACATTTTCAATTTATGGACGTACAAACTGTTTGTTTATGTAAAACTGTTTGTTCATTTTGTTGACCACTGACCGAAGAAATAATGAACCTTTTTAACTAAAAATAATAAACTAAATTATACATCAATTTCGTAGTAAAATATTACAATAATAAAATGCACGGGCAATTTTGTAATAATATCATGAGGTAATTGTATTTCTATCTATCTTATATGTATAGTGTGTATTCACAGCGGGCTTCACGGTGGAAGAGGGGTTAGTGCGTCTGTCTCACAATACGAAGGTCCTGCAGTCCTGGGTTCAAATCCAGGCTCGGGATCTTTCTGTGTGGAGTTTGCATGTTCTCCCCATGAATGCGTGGGTTCTCTCCGGGTACTCCGGCTTCCTCCCACTTCCAAAGACATGCATCTGGGGATAGGTTGATTGGCAACACTAAATTGGCCCTAGTGTGTGAATGTGAGTGTGAATGTTGTCTGTCTATCTGTGTTGGCCCTGCGATGAGGTGGCGACTTGTCCAGGGTGTACCCTGCCTTCCGCCCGATTGTAGCTGAGATAGGCGCCAGCGCCCCCCGCGACCCCGAAAGGGAATAAGCGGTAGAAAATGGATGGATGGATGTATTCACAGCAAAAACGAGATTGACAGCCATTCATTAAATGTAAAACATTTTTTGTTTCACCACACTGCCCTCTGGTGGATGTGGTTATATACTTATACGATTAAATTTGACAAATTTCTATGATCACGTTTGTGAAAAATGAATAGACATATTTTCGGTCCCTCAAAAAAATGTGACCCTATAAGCCGCGGGTGTCATAACAGTTGTCAAACTCAAAGCCGGGGGGGGGGTCCATATCATTTTATGTGGCCAGCAAATGCATGGAAATAATGTGCGTACACGGTCGTGGTCAAAAGTTTACATACACTTGTAAAAAACGTAGTGTGATGGCTGTCTTGAGTTTCCAATCATTTTTACAACTCTTATTTTTTTGTGATAGTGATTGGAGCACATACTTGTTGGTGACAAAAACATTCATGAAGTTTGGTTCTTTCATGAATTTATTATGGGTCTACTGAAAATGTGACCAAATCTGCTGTATCAAAAGTATACATACAGCAATGTTAATAATTGCTTACATGTCCCTTGGCAAGTTTCATTGCAATAGGGCACTTTGGGTAGCCATCCACAAGCTTCTGGTTAAATTTTTGGCCACTCCTCTTGACAAAATTGGTGCAGTTCAGCTAAATTTTTGGTTTTCTGACATGGACTTGTTTCTTCAGCATTGTCCACACATTTAAGTCAGGACTTTGGGAAGGCCATTGTAAAACCTTAATTCTAGCCTGGTTTAGCCATCCCTTTACCACTTTTGACTTGTGTTTGTCATTGTCATCGTCCTGTTGGAACATGAACCACAGAACTTTCCTCCAGAAGGTCTTATCTTTGTCCATGTGATGTCAGATGAAACAAAAATTGAGCTGTTTGGCCACAATACCCAGCAATATTTTTGGAGGGGAAAAGGTGAGGCCTTTAATCCCTGGAACACCAATCCTACTGTAAGCATGGTGGTGGTAGTATTATGCTCTGGGCCTGTTTTGCTGCCAATGGAACTGGTGCTTTACAGAGAGTAAATTGCACAATGAAAAAGGAGGATTACCTCCAAATTCTTCAGGACAACCTAAAATCATCAGCCCGGACGTTGGGTCCTGGGCGCAGTTGAGTGTTCCAACAGGACAATGACCCCAAACACACGTCAAAAGTGGTAAAGGAATGGCTAAATCAGGCTAGAATTAAGGTTTTGGAATGGCCTTCCCAAAGTCCTGACCTAAACGTGTGGACAATGCTGAAAAAACAAAGCCATGTCAGAAAACCAACAAATTGAGCTGAACTGCACCAATTTTATTAAAAGGAGTGGTCAAAAATTCAACCAGAAGCTTGTGGATGGCTACCAAAAGCGCCTTATTGCAGTGAAACTTGCCAAGGGACATGTAACAATATTACCAATATTAACATTGCTCTATGTATACTTTTGACCCAGCAGATTGGGTCACATTTTCAGTAGACCCATAATAAATTCATAAATGAACCAAACTTCATGAATGTTTTTTTTTGTGACCAACAAGTATGTGCTCCAATCACTCTATCACAAAAAAATAAGAGTTGTAGAAATGATTGGAAACTTAAGACAGCCATGACATTATGTTCTTTACAAATGTATGTAAACTTTTGACCACGACTGTATAAGGCAATTCATACTTCTTAATGAATGTGTTTTCATTTGACAGAAAAAAAAGGTTATGCATGTAAATGCTGTTCTTAACACGATATTATGTGAAACGACAAGCTACTCTGAGCTTTTTGTTGTCACTAAAACGCTTTTCAAAATAAATTATACACTAGCCAAACTAAAATATCTGCTCGTCACTTTGACTTATAGTTCCAAAGCATCAGTTTGTTGATAAATAATGATAACAAATCAAATTGAGCAGCAATTGTGTAGTGAAGTTGTAACAATGTGAAAATGTATATATCACATATATTATGACCAAAATAATCGTGTTTATCATTGAATGTGCTGAAAAAGTACTGATGCGTATTTCTGGCCTTGTCATCCTCGTCCGGACAGAAGAGCGACACAGCAGTGTGGCTGGATCAAAAGAGACGTTAAGTTGCTTTATTACAAGCGAGTGTCATTATACAGGACTGCAGTTCCTGGAGGAGGTCAGGTCAAGAAAATGAAGCACTCCCCAACTTGGAGAACCCAAACCATCAGTTTTATATTCCTCATTCCGGTACTAAGTCAGGAGAGCACATCCTTACCATAAAATCAATCAATCAATCAATGTTTATTTATATAGCCCCAAATCACAAATGTCTCAAAGGACTGCACAAATCATTACGACTACAACATCCTCGGAAGAACCCACAAAAGTGCAAGGAAAACTCACACCCAGTGGGCAGGGAGAATTCACATCCAGTGGGACGCCAGTGACAATGCTGACTATGAGAAACCTTGGAGAGGACCTCAGATGTGGGCAACCCCCCCCCCCTCTAGGGGATGGGGTTGTTCATTTGTAAGTGTCTGGAAAACAACTGCTTTAAGTCATAACTTGAACTGGATAGGTGGTCTCTTCTCAAGGATAGGGCTATCACTTTTGTATTTCCTACGAAAAGGGATCCAATCCACCTGCAAATATCAAACTAAGGACCCTTATTTTATTATGTGCTCAAACTGAAATACCACTATTCGATTATACTTGGTGGTTTGCTTTCTCCAAGATGAATATAAAAATTCACCACATGCAATACATAACATGAGTTCAGTAATTCACGTCGGTACTTGTAGACACAGTGAGATCTTTTAGCCAAGTTTAATCTCAAAAACATCAATGTGTCTTGTATTCATGTGAGCTTTTATGCTAGCTAGCATTTAGCACACTAGCTGTTTCTCAAGGAAATGATCAGAATCACTAAGTTTTTTAACATGTGATAATCAAACATAGTTTAAAGATCATTAAAAAGTGAAACAGTAATACTAATCAAAGGGAATTTTTTATGTGATTTTTCAATAATCGTTATATCCTGTCTTAATCTGCATGACAGTTCTAGGGTTTTTGTGGGTTTTTTTGGTTTAGTGTTCTTTTCTGTCCAGCACTCTTATTTTTGTGCTACTTCCTGTTTCGGTTATGTCTCGCAGTGACTTCACCGCTGTTTCTGAGAGCTGTTCTCAACAACTGCTCCTGATTAGTGATCAGTGGACCAACCTGCCTCTGATCACTAATCAGGAGAGTTGGTCTGTCAGTGCCGCTTTCTTCGCAATATTAGTTAGTTGTCAATTGTGACTAATGTTAAGGGGGATTTTTGCCTGCCTACTCCGAATTAGTATATAACTTTTCTGCACCTTGACTGCTGTCTCTGCATCTTGGAGGTCACAGGACCAGCTATCATCATACTTGCCAACCCTGCCGATTTTCCCGGGAGACTCCCGAATTTCAGTGCCCCACCCGAAAATCTCCCGGGGCAACCACTCTCCCGAATTTCTCCCGATTTCCACCTGGACAACAATATTGGGGGCGTGCCTTTAGCGTCCTCTCTCACCTGAAAAGGAGACTATTATATATGTCTCCGTTATCCATAGGTTTATCTCTGACCCATAAAGTAGGCAGGCACGGAGCTATTTCTCAGCATTTGTTTATTCCAGCCGGCACGTTAATACACTGACACACAACAGCCAGATTCCCCTCATGCATTGCTTCAAAACTACGGCAAGTAGTAATGTCCGAAAACATAACAGAGACGAAGCAGAAGAACGAAGAAGACACGTGGCGACGACGGGTAAGAAGAAGAAATATGCTGGCAATTTCCAAAATGATTGGAAAAAAATAATTTCAGTTCATCCAGGAGAGTTCGAAGGGGAAGGGGTATGTTGCCTGCAAATTTTGTAGATCAGACTTCTCCATTGAACACAGTGGCCAAGCGGATATACACACCACCCTCACACCTCAACAACGTCCCGCCCCGTCCACCCCCAACCCAATGACCCATCTCCCAAATTCGAAGGTCTGAAGGTTGACAAGTATGACTATCATGCATGATAATAATCAGTCTTTGTGGACTTCTTTTAAAATGCCTGATTTTGCTGCAGCATTTTTAGAAAATTATGGAAAATTTCCCCAATTTGATTGGTTAAAGACAGTTGTGTTTAAGTCCTGCTGGGACAAATTCGATTGCCGAAAATATTGATTATTGGCCAAAATGTGAGGAGGAATTTGCGGAAATCGGGCCAACTTGCGGTCGCGGGTAGTGGATGGGTGAGTGATATCACGAAGCTGCCTTCTGACGGCGTTTGTAACTGATGTGGCCCCCGATGAAAATGAGTTTGACACAACTACTACCGCTTCAATCCCGATTTATGTCTCCTGTCTGACATGGTTCTCGACGAGGGGATTACACATGCAGAATCTTATATCTGCTTTGTCCTGCAACCAGCTAAAAAAAAACTTTTGACTGCTGCCTGTTCCTAGTGCTGAATCTTAATGAACTCAGGTGCTCTCAGCCAAAACGGTCCACTCAGCGCCAAAAGGCCATGCTAAGTGCACTGGAGATGTGGACTTGTGTGCCCTGCATACCAATAAGTGGCCCCTTCAGGTAGAAACTAGTTTTTTTGAAAGGCAATAGAATGCAAACTCTTTGGAAATATGCCTGCCCTGGCCTTGCTCCCTAAAAAAACATGTATTCTCCTGCACACATCATTATTCCCGCTGACCTTGAACACATCCTAAGAGACAATATGCCTGGAGTAGGGGTGAAAACAGCACAACAAACATTGCATGTTAAGTATTTGATGTGCTACAACAAATTAATTTTTATTAAGCATTAGGACACATGATAATTGGGGGAAAAAAACGAATGCATTAGTTCCTTTTATTTAGGCTTTGAAACCCAAATGATAGAGATCCATGAATTCTGCCTAGCAACAAGTGGCTGCCCAAATGTGTAGCTGTTAAAGAGGCAAATTTCCACACTTGGGTGCAATGTATTTTCAGTGTTTTTTTACCCGGGGGCCGCATTGGGTTGAAATAATTTGGCCGGGCTGTTTATATTTATATATATATATATATTCATATATATATGTTTATATATATGTGTATATTGTCACGATCCGCTGTGTTTGTGCACTTCCTGTTGTAGCTCGTTGCCATGGTTTCTTATTTGTCCCAGCTGCTATTCCTTTGTCGCACACCTGATGGCAATTATTATTTAAGTATATAAACCTGCGTTATTCCTTAGTTCGTCCTCGGCTTATTGTTTGCTTTTTCGCAACACGTCACGGTTTGTATTCTGTATCATAGATAATTTTTTCCTAAGTTCTGCCCTAGCTTCGCGTGCGTTCGGCACGTCGTTTAGTTGTACTTCTATTTCCTGCTAAGTTTTAGCATTAGTTTCCCGTGAATTGGCACACGCTTTGTTTTTCCCTTTTTTGCACATGTGTTCTTTTTGTTTTATTATATTAAAATCAATTTTTACCTGCAATCCTGCTGACTGGTCGTGTGTGCATCCTCGAAGTGGCAACTCCGCGCAACAAGTGTGCCGCAAAGCGTGACATATATATATATATATATATATATATATATATATATATATATATGTGTGCCGCAAAGCGTGACATATATATATATATATATATATATATATATATATATGTATATGTGCCGCAAAGCGTGACATATATATATATATATATATATATATATATATATATATATATATATGTGTGCCGCAAAGCGTGACATATATATATATATATATATATATATATATATATATATATATATATATATATATATATATATATATATGTGTGTGCCGCAAAGCGTGACATATATATATATATATATATATGTCACGCTTTGCGGCACACTTGTAGCACTTTGCGGCACATATAGCGCTTTTCTCTAGTGACTCAAAGCGCTTTACAAAGTGACACCCAATATCTAAGTTCCATTTAAACCAGTGTGGGTGTCACTGGGGGCAGGTGTGTAAAGTGTGTTGCCCAAGGACACAACGGCAGTGACTAGGATGGCGGAAGCGGGAATCGAACCTGGAACCCTCAGGTTGCTAGCAAGGCCACTCTACCAACCGAGCTATGCCGAGTAACCGTGTAATACTCTTCCGTATCAGTAGGTGGCAGTCGGTAGCTAATTGCTTTGTAGATGTGGGAAACAGCGGGAGGCAGAGTGCAGGTAAAAAGGTGTCTAATGTCTAATATATATATATATATATATATATATATATATATATAAATCTATATGTCACGCTTTGCGGCACACTTGTTGCGCGGAGTTGCCACTTCGAGGATGCACACACGACCAGTCAGCAGGATTGCAGGTAAAAATTGATTTTAATATGTATATGTATATATGATATCACATCATCGATTGGAAAATGCATTTTTGGACAATATGATTTGCCTGAGCGGTTAGGAGACCCTGAGAGTAACAAGCAACAAGCGGTAGAACATGGATTGGAATGGACACATTAATATATACATATATACAGTATATATATATATATATATATATATATATATATATATATATATATATATATATATATATATATATATATATATATATATATTTTTTTTTTTTTTTTTTTTAACTTGGGACTTCCCGCCGGCCAGATCTCGAACGCTGGCGGGCCGGGTCTGGCCCGCGGGCCGTAGTTTGGGGACCCCTGCTTTAGGACGTATTGACGTTACCGCGTACGAATACTTAACATGTGCATTGGATATAGGTATATTCACCTAATTATAGCCATCTGGATAGTTAGTGTCATAGCGGGCATTGAATGTGCAGTCGTGGTCAAAAGTTTACATACACTTGTAAAGAACATAATGGCTGTCTTGCGTTTCCAATAATTTTTAAAACTGTTATTTTTTGTGATAGAGTGATTGTAGCACATACTTGTTTGTCACAAAAAACATTCATGAAGTTTGGTTCTTTTATGAATTTGTTATGGATCGAATGAAAAATCTGCTGGGTCAAAAGTAATCATGCAGCAATGTTAATATTTGGTTACATGTCCCTTGGCAAGTTTCACTGCAATAAGGTGCTTTTGGTAGCCATCCACAAGCTTCTGGTTGAATTTTTGACCCCTGCTGTTGACAAAATTGGTGCAGTTCAGCTAAATTTGTTTTGGTTTTCTGACATGGACTTGTTTCTTCAGCATTGTCCACACGTTTAAGTAAGGACTTTGGGAAGGTCATTCTAAAACCTTAATTGGAGAACCACAGAACTTTCCTCCAGAAGGTCTCTGGGACTCCATTTTAAAGATTCCTAGCACCAACACCATTATAACGTCTTGTGATTGGATACTCACCGGGACCATTAGCGGATGAATTTGAGAACACATAGGGTCGATAGACAGTTGCGATAGCCAATCAGATCACAAGTTGTTGACAGTAGCCTATCTAGGTAGCCTGATGTTAATGAGACTGTGATTGGATACACACTTGTCATTCCAAATTGAGTATCCAATCACAATTTGCAATTTTGCAGGAAGCAGGAAGTGTTGCGGCTGTAGCGGTACCGTGGCATGACGATTCCGGGGGTCGTCTTTCCAGGATGCGGCGGAACGACAAAGCAGGTTGCAGGTAAGAAGAATGATTTATTGTCATAAATCAGGGAAAACAATACAAAACAAACAAAGCAAGCGTGCCTAACATAAGAGAAGCTAACAGGATAGCTCACAAGGAAACTAAGGCGAAACTTGGCGCAAGAAACACAAGGAATACACGTCACAGTTGCAAACAAAAGCACCAAACTGAGTGAAGCGACAGACAGGACTAAATAGCTTTCTGATAAGTGCCCCAGAGCAGGTGAGCGTCCCGGACTCTAATCAGAGGCAGGTGAAAACAATAAATAACCATGGCAGCCAAGGATACACAAAACAGGGGTGCTGAAACAGAACCAAGCCAACAAGTGACATAAAACGTAAACAAACTATGATCCGGGCAACGGATCATAACAGCGCCCTTGCCATACCGGGATAGCAGAGAAGGAGAACAAAACGTTGATTAGGTGGCAGCCAAAACTGCAACGTGGCCCTCGATGAAAACGAGTGCTAAACTGTTACAGGACTGTGAGGCGTGAGATAGTGCTGACATCTGCTGGCAATAAATAATATTAATATTTTTCAAACCTCACACCATTTTATGTTTAGTTACTGTTTATAGACTGGTCAACATTTCCATTTGGCCTATACTGTATAAGCAAGGATGTAGCACAAAACACTATGAGGTTTAATTCTGTATACACATGGCCATTGCGAGTGAAAGATGCTCTTGAATTGACCTTCAGTTTTACAATTGAAGGGCAATTTAGGGTCTCCTTGTGCTTTGTGATGGGGAGAAAATGACATGAGGGACAGGACGAGTATGAACAGGGGAAGAGTACGTTTGTTACCTGTGAATTGTGGAGCGCTTTTACCATCAGGACGTCATGGTCACATTGTGACTGATTTTCCACTCCTCCATCCAAAACCCTACTGGGATCCCGCCTCGCCTATTATGGCGTTCAACAAAAGAATGCAACGGTGGAGGCGTCACGTTGCCTGACATTAGGACATCTCAAGGCAGATGTGCAAGAACACTCGGGAGGCGTGATGTCGACCGGAGAGGGTGTGGGCCTACATGCTGTGGTCCTCAAGTACGTAATGGAAGCTGTAGGGAAGACAGGAAAGCAGGTTTCAGCCTTATATTGAAAGAAAACGCGGATGGATTTTGGAAGCGGGAGACAACCACAATGTATTCCACCAGGCTGATGCATTCCACAATTAAATCCATCCATCCATTTCTTATGCTTATCCGAGGTCGGGTGGCGGGGGCAGCAGCCTAAGCAGGGAAGCCCAGACTTTCCTCTCCCCAGCCACTTCGTCCAGCTCTTCCCGGGGCGTTCCCAGGCCAGCCGAGAGACAAAGTCTTCCCAACGTGTCCTGGGTCTTCCCCGTGCCTGAAACATCTCCCTAGGGAGGCGTTCGGGTGGCATCCTGAGCAGATGCACGAACCACCTCATCTGGTTCCTCTTGATGTGGAGGAGCAGCGGCTTTACTTAGAGCTTCTCATCCCATCTCTAAGGGAGAGACCCTTCATTTCGACCGCTAGTACCCGTGATTTTGTCCTTTCGGTCATAACCCAAAGCTTATGACCATAGGTGAGGATGGGAACGTAGATCAACCGGTAAATTGAGAGCTTTGCCTTCCGGCTCAGCTCCTTTTTCACCACAACGGATCGATACATTGTCCACATTACTGCAGACGCCGCACGGATCCGCCTGTTGATCTCACGATCCACTCTTCCCTAACTTGTGAACAAGACTCCCTGGGTCTCCTCTCCAACCCAGAAATGGCACTCCACAATTAAAGTTAAAGTACCACTGATAGTCTCACACACACACTAGGTGTGGTGAAGTGTGTCCTCTGCATTTGACCCACCCCCTGGGAGGTGAGGGGAGCAGTGAGCAGCAGCGGTGGTCGTGCTCGGGAATCATTTTGATGATTTAACTCCCAATTCCAACCCTTGATGCTGAGTGCCAAGCAGTTAGATAATGGGTCCCATTTTTAGAGTCTTTGGTATGACTCGGCCCGGGTTTGAACTCACAGAACTGTTTATTGAATTGTTCAGTTTACAGTACCATAAAATATGTTCAAAAACAAATATCCAAATCTAGATGTGAAGTTAATTACATTTATATAGCACTTTTCTCTAGTGACTCAAAGCGCTTTACATTGTGAAACCCAATATCTAAGTTTCATTTAAACCAGTGTGGGTGGCACCGGGAGCAGGTGGGTAAAGTGTCTTGCCCAAGGACACAACGGCAGTGACTAGGATGGCGGAAGCAGGAATCGAACCTGGAACCCTGAAGTTGCTGGCATGGCCCCTCTACCAACCGAGTTATGCCGCCCCACATGTTAGAATACTTTATACTAATTGATATATAAGCAGTTCAGATATGATACACTGCAAATTATTTGCCACAAGCAAAGATTTTTTTTTTTTTTTTTAATTTCCCTAGTTTTAAGAGCTATTTACTTATATGTAGTCATTGACGTTACTTTACACAATCTTATTTTTAGCATGAATAACAAGATTTCATCACTAATGAAATCACTAACCATATAAGATATTTAGAGTTTCCCTTCGAAAAACTTTAAATGTAATCTTTAAAGGCCTACTGAAATGAGATTTTTTTATTCAAACGTGGATAGCAGGTCCATTCTATGTGTCATACTTGATCATTTCGCGATATTGCCATATTTTTGCTGAAAGGATTTAGTAGAGGACATCGACGATAAAGTTCCAAACTTTTGGTCGCTAATAAAAAAGCCTTGCCTTTACCGGAAGTAGCAGACGATGTGCGTGTGAAGTGACGGGTTGTAGGGCTCCTCACATCCTCACATTGTTTACAATCATAGCCAGCAGCAGCTAGAGCCATTCGGACCGAGAAAGCGACAATTTCCCCATTAACTTGAACAAGGATGAAAGATTCGTGGATGAGGAATTTTAGAGTGAAGGACTAGAAGGTAAAAAAAGGCGATTGCAGTGGGAGCGATTCAGATGTTTTTAGACACATTTACTAGGATAATTCTGGGAAATCCCTTATCTGCCTATTGTGTTGCTTGTGTTTTAGTGAGTTGAATAGTACCTGAAAGTCGGAGGGGTGTGGCCACGGGTGTGTTGACGCCAGAGTGTCTGAGGGAAGTCACGGAAGCTGCAGCAGGACAGAAGCTCCGCTGATCTCCGGTAAGAGCCGACTTATTACCACAGTTTTCTCACTGAAAACTACCGGTTGACATGTAGTCGGGATCCATGTTCGCTTGACCGCTCTGATCCATGGTAAAGCTTCACCTCCGGGAATTTTAAACAAGGAAACACCGTGTGTTTGTGTGGCTGAAGGCTAAAAGCTTCCCACCTCCATCTTTCTACTTTGACTTCTCCATTATTAATTGAAAAAATTGCAAAAGATTCAGCAACACAGATGTCCAGAATACTGTGTGATTATGCGATTAAAGCAGACTACTTATAGCTTGGATCAGGCTGGAAAATAATGTTCGCTAAAACCCGAGACGTCAAACGCACGCATCATCATACGAGTCATCGTACCGCGACGTTTTCAACACAACACTTTGCGGGAAATTTAAAATTGCAATTCAGTGAACTAAAAAGGCCGTATTGGCATGTGTTGCAATGTTAATATTTCATCATTGATATATAAACTAACAGACTGCGTGGTCGGTAGTAGTGGGTTTCAGTAGGCCTTTAAAGATTCTGCAACATCCCGGAAATGCATAAATTAAGAATTGCAAGTTGAATATTGCCTTTTTTAGGATAAAATACTTATTTCTATCCTAAAAGTCTAGATCAGGCCTGGGCAATTATTTTGACTAGGGAGGGGGCACTTCCACAGGACTTCCCAAGGAACACGGTCGAATGCTTTCTCCAATCTACAAAACACATGTAGACTGGTTGGGTAAACTCCCATATACCGTTAAGTACCATGCCGAGAGTATAGACCTGGTCCACAGTTCCACGACCAGAACTAAAACCACACTGCTCCTCTTGAATCCGAGGTTCCACTGTCCAGCGTCGCCTCCTCTCCAGAACACTTGAATAGACCTTCTTGAGAACGCTGAGAGAGTATGATCCCACGATAGTCGGAACACACCCTCCGGTTCTCCTTCTTAAAGAGAGTAACCACCTCCCCGGTCTGCCAATCTAAAGGCACCGCCCCCATTGTCCATGCAATGCTGTAGAGCAGGGGTGTCAAACTCAAATACAGAGCGGGCCAAAATTTAAAACTGAACAAAGCCGCGGGCCAAGGTTGAACAAATGAACCTTTTAATAGGGACCCAAACAAGTTTTGCATTGAACATTGAACAAGCAAGGCTTATATAACTTTATAGTGACATGCAAAATCCAGTTTCAAATAACAACAATATCAATCAATCATCAATCAATGTTTATTTATATAGCCCCAAATCACAAATGTCTCAAAGGACTGCACAAATCATTACGACTACAACATCCTCGGAAGAACCCACAAAAGGGCAAGGAAAACTCACACCCAGTGGGCAGGGAGAATTCACATTCAGTGGGACGCCAGTGACAATGCTGACTATGAGAAACCTTGGAGAGGACCTCAGATGTGGGCAACCCCCCCCCTCTATAATTGAAAAATATCAACGGCATATCGAATAAAATTATAGTAAGAATTGAATGCCTCTTTTCTATTTGCAGCCCTCTGACGTAAAGATCAAAATAAACTTTTTCAACAGGCTGGCAAATAATAAATTTGAAAAAATAATAATAATGAATTAATCAAACATTCAAGCCTTGAAGTAGCAAAAGAAAGTGCATGAATAAAATGTTAGTTATTGCTCAGTTT
>NW_026907304.1:0-39075 GCF_033978795.1 Nerophis ophidion | reverse complement strand
AGTTTATGAAACATAACTCCAAAAATACACATGCAATATGTCTAATAATGCCTGAAAAAATGCATCTTTGAGAGTTTCCCTGAAAAAAAAACATTTGGTACCGTTTGCAAAAACAAAAAGTAATGTTCTACTCAATTTGACAGTAATGTACTTAGAATACTGAGATAATGCGAATAAAGCAATACAAATGTATTCCAACATAATTCCTAATCCAAACGTGCAAAGTGTCTAAAAATGCCTGTGATATTGAATACATGTGAGTTTTACTAGATACAGTTGTTTTTCTATGGTTTGCAAATACAAAATTGAGGTATTACTCAATATGACTGTATACTGTAACACTCAATATTACAGTTATTTAAACATAACTCCTACACCACACATGGAAAATGGCTAATTATGCCTGAAATAATGCATCTTTGGGAGTTTTACTCGAAACATATGCTTCTTTAAATCTTGCAAATGCAAAAAGTAGTTTTTTAC
The DNA here is from genome assembly GCF_033978795.1 of Nerophis ophidion. Classification (NCBI taxonomy): domain Eukaryota; kingdom Metazoa; phylum Chordata; class Actinopteri; order Syngnathiformes; family Syngnathidae; genus Nerophis; species Nerophis ophidion. Next base: position 38,592 of record NW_026907304.1, on the reverse strand, counting down.
TCAATATGACTATAATGTTCTTAGAATCCTGAGATAATGCGAAAAAAGCAATAAAAATGTATTCAAACATAACTTCTAAACAACACATGCAAAATGGCTAATAATGCCTAGAGATATGTATTTTTGTTAGTAGTACTAGAAAAATGATCTTTTGTAAGGTTTCTAAAGACACAAGTTAGTTTTTTTATTCAATATAACAGTGTGACTGTCAACCTAAATATGAAAGGTTTATAATCATAACTCCAAAACCAAACATGAAATTTGTCTAAAAAAGCCTGTAATACTGAATTTATGTGAGTTTGACCTGAATCAGGTATTTTGGAAAGGTTCAAAAATACAAAAATCAGGTTTTACTGGCCTCATATTGGTCAAACTCAAAATGTCAGTTTATGAAACATAACTCCAAAAATACACATGCAATATGTCTAATAATGCCTGAAGAAATGCATCTTTGAGAGTTTTCCTGAAAAAAAAACATTTGGTACCGTTTGCAAAAACAAAAAGTAATGTTTTACTCAATTTGACAGTAATGTACTTAGAATCCTGAGATAATGCGAATAAAGCAATAAAAATGTATTCCAACATAATTCCTAATCCAAACGTGCAAAGTGTCTAAAAATGCCTGTGATATTGAATACATGTGAGTTTTACTAGATACAGTTGTTTTTCTATGGTTTGCAAATACAAAAATGAGGTATTACTCAATATGACTGTATACTGTAACACTCAATATGACAGTTATTTAAACATAACTCCTACACCACACATGGAAAATGGCTAATAATGCCTGAAATAATGCATCTTTGGGAGTTTTACTCGAAACATATGCTTTTTTAAATCTTGCAAATGCAAAAAGTAGTTTTTTACTCAATATGACTATAATGTTCTTAGAATCCTGAGATAATGCGAAAAAAGCAATAAAAATGTATTCAAACATAAAATCTAAACAACACATGCAAAATGGCTAATAATGCCTACAGATATGTATTTTTGTTAGTAGTACTAGAAAAATGATCTTTTGTAAGGTTTCTAAAGACACAAGTTAGTTTTTTTATTCAATATAACAGTGTGACTGTCAACCTAAATATGAAAGGTTTATAATCATAACTCCAAAACCAAACATGAAATTTGTCTAAAAAAGCCTGTAATATTGAATTTATGTGAGTTTGACCTGAATCAGGTATTTTGGAAAGGTTCAAAAATACAAAAATCAGGTTTTACTGGCCTCATATTGGTCAAACTCAAAATGTCAGTTTATGAAACATAACTCCAAAAATACACATGCAATATGTCTAATAATGCCTGAAGAAATGCATCTTTGAGAGTTTTCCTGAAAAAAAAACATTTGGTACCGTTTGCAAAAACCAAAAGTAATGTTTTACTCAATTTGACAGTAATGTACTTAGAATCCTGAGATAATGCGAATAAAGCAATAAAAATGTATTCCAACATAATTCCTAATCCAAACGTGCAAAGTGTCTAAAAATGCCTGTGATATTGAATACATGTGAGTTTTACTAGATACAGTTGTTTTTCTATAGTTTGCAAATACAAAAATGAGGTATTACTCAATATGACTGTATACTGTAACACTCAATATGACAGTTATTTAAACATAACTCCTACACCACACATGGAAAATGGCTAATAATGCCTGAAATAATGCATCTTTGGGAGTTTTACTCGAAACATATGCTTTTTTAAATCTTGCAAATGCAAAAAGTAGTTTTTTAATCAATATGACTATAATGTTCTTAGAATCCTGAGATAATGCGAAAAAAGCAATAAAAATGTATTCAAACATAACTTCTAAACAACACATGCAAAATGGCTAATAATGCCTAGAGATATGTATTTTTGTTAGTGGTACTAGAAAAATTATCTTTTGTAAGGTTTCTAAAGACAAAAGTTAGTTTTTTTATTCAATATAACAGTGTGACTGTCAACCTAAATATGAAAGGTTTATAATCATAACTCCAAAACCAAACATGAACTTTGTCTAAAAAAGCCTGTAATGTTGAATTTATGTGAGTTTGACCTGAATCAGGTATTTTGGAAAGGTTCAAAAATACAAAAATCAGGTTTTACTGGCCTCATATTGGTCAAACTCAAAATGTCAGTTTATGAAACATAACTCCAAAAATACACATGCAATATGTCTGATAATGCCTGAAGAAATGCATCTTTGAGAGTTTCCCTGAAAAAAAAACATTTGGTACCGTTTGCAAAAACAAAAAGTAATGTTTTACTCAATTTGACAGTAATGTACTTAGAATACTGAGATAATGCGAATAAAGCAATACAAATGTATTCCAACATAATTCCTAATCCAAACGTGCAAAGTGTCTAAAAATGCCTGTGATATTGAATACATGTGAGTTTTACTAGATACAGTTGTTTTTCTATGGTTTGCAAATACAAAATTGAGGTATTACTCAATATGACTGTATACTGTAACACTCAATATGACAGTTATTTAAACATAACTCCTACACCACACATGGAAAATGGCTAATAATGCCTGAAATAATGCATCTTTGGGAGTTTTACTCGAAACATATGCTTCTTTAAATCTTGCAAATGCAAAAAGTAGTTTTTTACTCAATATGACTATAATGTTCTTAGAATCCTGAGATAATGCGAAAAAAGCAATAAAAATGTATTCAAACATAACTTCTAAACAGCACATGCAAAATGGCTAATAATGCCTAGAGATATGTATTTTTGTTAGTAGTACTAGAAAAATGATATTTTGTAAGGTTTCTAAAGACACAAGTTAGTTTTTTTATTCAATATAACAGTGTGACTGTCAACCTAAATATGAAAGGTTTATAATCATAACTCCAAAACCAAACATGAACTTTGTCTAAAAAAGCCTGTAATATTGAATTTATGTGAGTTTGACCTGAATCAGGTATTTTGGAAAGGTTCAAAAATACAAAAATCAGGTTTTACTGGCCTCATATTGGTCAAACTCAAAATGTCAGTTTATGAAACATAACTCCAAAAATACACATGCAATATGTCTAATAATGCCTGAAGAAATGCATCTTTGAGAGTTTCCCTGAAAAAAAAACATTTGGTACCGTTTGCAAAAACAAAAAGTAATGTTTTACTCAATTTGACAGTAATGTACTTAGAATACTGAGATAATGCGAATAAAGCAATACAAATGTATTCCAACATAATTCCTAATCCAAACGTGCAAAGTGTCTAAAAATGCCTGTGATATTGAATACATATGAGTTTTACTAGAAACAGTTGTTTTTCTATGGTTTGCAATTACAAAATTGAGGTATTACTCAATATGACTGTATACTGTAACACTCAATATGACAGTTATTTAAACATAACTCCTACACCACACATGGAAAATGGCTAATAATGCCTGAAATAATGCATCTTTGGGAGTTTTACTGGAAAAATATGCTTTTTTAAATCTTGCAAATGCAAAAAGTAGTTTTTTAATCAATATGACTATAATGTTCTTAGAATCCTGAGATAATGCGAAAAAAGCAATAAAAATGTATTCAAACATAACTTCTAAACAACACATGCAAAATGGCTAATAATGCCTAGAGATATGTATTTTTGTTAGTAGTACTAGAAAAATTATCTTTTGTAAGGTTTCTAAAGACAAAAGTTAGTTTTTTTATTCAATATAACAGTGTGACTGTCAACCTAAATATGAAAGGTTTATAAACATAACTCCAAAACCAAACATGAACTTTGTCTAAAAAAGCCTGTAATATTGAATTTATGTGAGTTTGACCTGAATCAGGTATTTTGGAAAGGTTCAAAAATACGAAAATCAGGTTTTACTGGCCTCATATTGGTCAAACTCAAAATGTCAGTTTATGAAACATAACTCCAAAAATACACATGCAATATGTCTAATAATGCCTGAAAAAATGCATCTTTGAGAGTTTCCCTGAAAAAAAAACATTTGGTACCGTTTGCAAAAACAAAAAGTAATGTTCTACTCAATTTGACAGTAATGTACTTAGAATACTGAGATAATGCGAATAAAGCAATACAAATGTATTCCAACATAATTCCTAATCCAAACGTGCAAAGTGTCTAAAAATGCCTGTGATATTGAATACATGTGAGTTTTACTAGATACAGTTGTTTTTCTATGGTTTGCAAATACAAAATTGAGGTATTACTCAATATGACTGTATACTGTAACACTCAATATTACAGTTATTTAAACATAACTCCTACACCACACATGGAAAATGGCTAATAATGCCTGAAATAATGCATCTTTGGGAGTTTTACTCGAAACATATGCTTCTTTAAATCTTGCAAATGCAAAAAGTAGTTTTTTACTCAATATGACTATAATGTTCTTAGAATCCTGAGATAATGCGAAAAAAGCAATAAAAATGTATTCAAACATAACTTCTAAACAACACATGCAAAATGGCTAATAATGCCTAGAGATATGTATTTTTGTTAGTAGTACTAGAAAAATGATCTTTTGTAAGGTTTCTAAAGACACAAGTTAGTTTTTTTATTCAATATAACAGTGTGACTGTCAACCTAAATATGAAAGGTTTATAATCATAACTCCAAAACCAAACATGAAATTTGTCTAAAAAAGCCTGTAATACTGAATTTATGTGAGTTTGACCTGAATCAGGTATTTTGGAAAGGTTCAAAAATACAAAAATCAGGTTTTACTGGCCTCATATTGGTCAAACTCAAAATGTCAGTTTATGAAACATAACTCCAAAAATACACATGCAATATGTCTAATAATGCCTGAAGAAATGCATCTTTGAGAGTTTTCCTGAAAAAAAAACATTTGGTACCGTTTGCAAAAACAAAAAGTAATGTTTTACTCAATTTGACAGTAATGTACTTAGAATCCTGAGATAATGCGAATAAAGCAATAAAAATGTATTCCAACATAATTCCTAATCCAAACGTGCAAAGTGTCTAAAAATGCCTGTGATATTGAATACATGTGAGTTTTACTAGATACAGTTGTTTTTCTATGGTTTGCAAATACAAAAATGAGGTATTACTCAATATGACTGTATACTGTAACACTCAATATGACAGTTATTTAAACATAACTCCTACACCACACATGGAAAATGGCTAATAATGCCTGAAATAATGCATCTTTGGGAGTTTTACTCGAAACATATGCTTTTTTAAATCTTGCAAATGCAAAAAGTAGTTTTTTACTCAATATGACTATAATGTTCTTAGAATCCTGAGATAATGCGAAAAAAGCAATAAAAATGTATTCAAACATAAAATCTAAACAACACATGCAAAATGGCTAATAATGCCTACAGATATGTATTTTTGTTAGTAGTACTAGAAAAATGATCTTTTGTAAGGTTTCTAAAGACACAAGTTAGTTTTTTTATTCAATATAACAGTGTGACTGTCAACCTAAATATGAAAGGTTTATAATCATAACTCCAAAACCAAACATGAAATTTGTCTAAAAAAGCCTGTAATATTGAATTTATGTGAGTTTGACCTGAATCAGGTATTTTGGAAAGGTTCAAAAATACAAAAATCAGGTTTTACTGGCCTCATATTGGTCAAACTCAAAATGTCAGTTTATGAAACATAACTCCAAAAATACACATGCAATATGTCTAATAATGCCTGAAGAAATGCATCTTTGAGAGTTTTCCTGAAAAAAAAACATTTGGTACCGTTTGCAAAAACCAAAAGTAATGTTTTACTCAATTTGACAGTAATGTACTTAGAATCCTGAGATAATGCGAATAAAGCAATAAAAATGTATTCCAACATAATTCCTAATCCAAACGTGCAAAGTGTCTAAAAATGCCTGTGATATTGAATACATGTGAGTTTTACTAGATACAGTTGTTTTTCTATAGTTTGCAAATACAAAAATGAGGTATTACTCAATATGACTGTATACTGTAACACTCAATATGACAGTTATTTAAACATAACTCCTACACCACACATGGAAAATGGCTAATAATGCCTGAAATAATGCATCTTTGGGAGTTTTACTCGAAACATATGCTTTTTTAAATCTTGCAAATGCAAAAAGTAGTTTTTTAATCAATATGACTATAATGTTCTTAGAATCCTGAGATAATGCGAAAAAAGCAATAAAAATGTATTCAAACATAACTTCTAAACAACACATGCAAAATGGCTAATAATGCCTAGAGATATGTATTTTTGTTAGTGGTACTAGAAAAATGATCTTTTGTAAGGTTTCTAAAGACAAAAGTTAGTTTTTTTATTCAATATAACAGTGTGACTGTCAACCTAAATATGAAAGGTTTATAATCATAACTCCAAAACCAAACATGAAATTTGTCTAAAAAAGCCTGTAATGTTGAATTTATGTGAGTTTGACCTGAATCAGGTATTTTGGAAAGGTTCAAAAATACAAAAATCAGGTTTTACTGGCCTCATATTGGTCAAACTCAAAATGTCAGTTTATGAAACATAACTCCAAAAATACACATGCAATATGTCTGATAATGCCTGAAGAAATGCATCTTTGAGAGTTTCCCTGAAAAAAAAACATTTGGTACCGTTTGCAAAAACAAAAAGTAATGTTTTACTCAATTTGACAGTAATGTACTTAGAATACTGAGATAATGCGAATAAAGCAATACAAATGTATTCCAACATAATTCCTAATCCAAACGTGCAAAGTGTCTAAAAATGCCTGTGATATTGAATACATGTGAGTTTTACTAGATACAGTTGTTTTTCTATGGTTTGCAAATACAAAATTGAGGTATTACTCAATATGACTGTATACTGTAACACTCAATATGACAGTTATTTAAACATAACTCCTACACCACACATGGAAAATGGCTAATAATGCCTGAAATAATGCATCTTTGGGAGTTTTACTCGAAACATATGCTTCTTTAAATCTTGCAAATGCAAAAAGTAGTTTTTTACTCAATATGACTATAATGTTCTTAGAATCCTGAGATAATGCGAAAAAAGCAATAAAAATGTATTCAAACATAACTTCTAAACAGCACATGCAAAATGGCTAATAATGCCTAGAGATATGTATTTTTGTTAGTAGTACTAGAAAAATGATCTTTTGTAAGGTTTCTAAAGACACAAGTTAATTTTTGTATTCAATATAACAGTGTGACTGTCAACCTAAATATGAAAGGTTTATAATCATAACTCCAAAACCAAACATGAACTTTGTCTAAAAAAGCCTGTAATATTGAATTTATGTAAGTTTGACCTGAATCAGGTATTTTGGAAAGGTTCAAAAATACAAAAATCAGGTTTTACTGGCCTCATATTGGTCAAACTCAAAATGTCAGTTTATGAAACATAACTCCAAAAATACACATGCAATATGTCTAATAATGCCTGAAGAAATGCATCTTTGAGAGTTTCCCTGAAAAAAAAACATTTGGTACCGTTTGCAAAAACAAAAAGTAATGTTTTATTCAATTTGACAGTAATGTACTTAGAATACTGAGATAATGCGAATAAAGCAATACAAATGTATTCCAACATAATTCCTAATCCAAACGTGCAAAGTGTCTAAAAATGCCTGTGATATTGAATACATGTGAGTTTTACTAGATACAGTTGTTTTTCTATGGTTTGCAAATACAAAAATGAGGTATTACTCAATATGACTGTATACTGTAACACTCAATATGACAGTTATTTAAACATAACTCCTACACCACACATGGAAAATGGCTAATAATGCCTGAAATAATGCATCTTTGGGAGTTTTACTCGAAACATATGCTTCTTTAAATCTTGCAAATGCAAAAAGTAGTTTTTTACTCAATATGACTATAATGTTCTTAGAATCCTGAGATAATGCGAAAAAAGCAATAAAAATGTATTCAAACATAACTTCTAAACAGCACATGCAAAATGGCTAATAATGCCTAGAGATATGTATTTTTGTTAGTAGTACTAGAAAAATGATCTTTTGTAAGGTTTCTAAAGACACAAGTTAATTTTTGTATTCAATATAACAGTGTGACTGTCAACCTAAATATGAAAGGTTTATAATCATAACTCCAAAACCAAACATGAAATTTGTCTAAAAAAGCCTGTAATATTGAATTTATGTGAGTTTGACCTGAATCAGGTATTTTGGAAAGGTTCAAAAATACAAAAATCAGGTTTTACTGGCCTCATATTGGTCAAACTCAAAATGTCAGTTTATGAAACATAACTCCAAAAATACACATGCAATATGTCTAATAATGCCTGAAGAAATGCATCTTTGAGAGTTTTCCTGAAAAAAAAACATTTGGTACCGTTTGCAAAAACAAAAAGTAATGTTTTACTCAATTTGACAGTAATATACCTAGAATTCCAAGATAATGCGAATAAAGCAATAAAAATTTATTCCAACATAATTCCTAATCCAAACGTGCAAAGTGTCTAAAAATGCCTGTGATATTGAATACATGTGAGTTTTACTAGATACAGTTGTTTTTCTATGGTTTGCAAATACAAAAATGAGGTATTACTCAATATGACTGTATACTGTAACACTCAATATGACAGTTATTTAAACATAACTCCTACACCACACATGGAAAATGGCTAATAATGCCTGAAATAATGCATCTTTGGGAGTTTTACTCGAAACATATGCTTTTTTAAATCTTGCAAATGCAAAAAGTAGTTTTTTACTCAATATGACTATAATGTTCTTAGAATCCTGAGATAATGCGAAAAAAGCAATAAAAATGTATTCAAACATAACTTCTAAACAACACATGCAAAATGGCTAATAATGCCTAGAGATATGTATTTTTGTTAGTAGTACTAGAAAAATGATCTTTTGTAAGGTTTCTAAAGACACAAGTTAGTTTTTTTATTCAATATAACAGTGTGACTGTCAACCTAAATATGAAAGGTTTATAATCATAACTCCAAAACCAAACATGAAATTTGTCTAAAAAAGCCTGTAATGTTGAATTTATGTGAGTTTGACATGAATCAGGTATTTTGGAAAGGTTCAAAAATACAAAAATCAGGTTTTACTGGCCTCATATTGGTCAAACTCAAAATGTCAGTTTATGAAACATAACTCCAAAAATACACATGCAATATGTCTAATAATGCCTGAAGAAATGCATCTTTGAGAGTTTTCCTGAAAAAAAAAACATTTGGTACCGTTTGCAAAAACAAAAAATAATGTTTTACTCAATTTGACAGTAATGTACTTAGAATCCTGAGATAATGCGAATAAAGCAATAAAAATGTATTCCAACATAATTCCTAATCCAAACGTGCAAAGTGTCTAAAAATGCCTGTGATATTGAATACATGTGAGTTTTACTAGATACAGTTGTTTTTCTATGGTTTGCAAATACAAAAATGAGGTATTACTCAATATGACTCTAATGTTCTTAGAATTCTGAGATAATGCGAAAAAAGCAATAAAAATGTATTCAAACATAACTTCTAAACAACACATGCAAAATGGCTAATAATGCCTAGAGATATGTATTTTTGTTAGTAGTACTAGAAAAATGATCTTTTTTAAGGTTTCTAAAGACACAAGTTAGTTTTTTTATTCGATATAACAGTGTGACTGTCAACCTAAATATGAAAGGTTTATAATCATAACTCCAAAACCAAACATGAAATTTGTCTAAAAAAGCCTGTAATATTGAATTTATGTGAGTTTGACCTGAATCAGGTATTTTGGAAAGGTTCAAAAATACAAAAATCAGGTTTTACTGGCCTCATATTGGTCAAACTCAAAATGTCAGTTTATGAAACATAACTCCAAAAATACACATGCAATATGTCTAATAATGCCTGAAGAAATGCATCTTTGAGAGTTTCCCTGAAAAAAAAACATTTGGTACCGTTTGCAAAAACAAAAAGTAATGTTTTACTCAATTTGACAGTAATGTACTTAGAATACTGAGATAATGCGAATAAAGCAATACAAATGTATTCCAACATAATTCCTCATCCAAACGTGCAAAGTGTCTAAAAATGCCTGTGATATTGAATACATGTGAGTTTTACTAGATACAGTTGTTTTTCTATGGTTTGCAAATACAAAATTGAGGTATTACTCAAAATGACTGTATACTGTAACACTCAATATGACAGTTATTTAAACATAACTCCTACACCACACATGGAAAATGGCTAATAATGCCTGAAATAATGCATCTTTGGGAGTTTTACTCGAAACATATGCTTTTTTAAATCTTGCAAATGCAAAAAGTAGTTTTTTACTCAATATGACTATAATGTTCTTAGAATCCTGAGATAATGCGAAAAAAGCAATAAAAATGTATTCAAACATAACTTCTAAACAACACATGCAAAATGGCTAATAATGCCTAGAGATATGTATTTTTGTTAGTAGTACTAGAAAAATGATCTTTTGTAAGGTTTCTAAAGACACAAGTTTGTTTTTTTATTCAATATAACAGTGTGACTGTCAACCTAAATATGAAAGGTTTATAATCATAACTCCAAAACCAAACATGAAATTTGTCTAAAAAAGCCTGTAATGTTGAATTTATGTGAGTTTGACCTGAATCAGGTATTTTGGAAAGGTTCAAAAATACAAAAATCAGGTTTTACTGGCCTCATATTGGTCAAACTCAAAATGTCAGTTTATGAAACATAACTCCAAAAATACACATGCAATATGTCTAATAATGCCTGAAGAAATGCATCTTTGAGAGTTTTCCTGAAAAAAAAACATTTGGTACCGTTTGCAAAAACAAAAAGTAATGTTTTACTCAATTTGACAGTAATGTACTTAGAATCCTGAGATAATGCGAATAAAGCAATAAAAATGTATTCCAACATAATTCCTAATCCAAACGTGCAAAGTGTCTAAAAATGCCTGTGATATTGAATACATGTGAGTTTTACTAGATACAGTTGTTTTTCTATGGTTTGCAAATACAAAAATGAGGTATTACTCAATATGACTGTATACTGTAACACTCAATATGACAGTTATTTAAACATAACTCCTACACCACACATGGAAAATGGCTAATAATGCCTGAAATAATGCATCTTTGGGAGTTTTACTAGAAATGTATGCTTTTTTAAATCTTGCAAATGCAAAAAGTAGTTTTTACTCAATATGACTATAATGTTCTTAGAATCCTGAGATAATGCGAAAAAAGCAATAAAAATGTATTCAAACATAACTTCTAAACAACACATGCAAAATGGCTAATAATGCCTAGAGATATGTATTTTTGTTAGTAGTACTAGAAAAATGATCTTTTGTAAGGTTTCTAAAGACACAAGTTAGTTTTTTTATTCAATATAACAGTGTGACTGTCAACCTAAATATGAAAGGTTTATAATCATAACTCCAAAACCAAACATGAAATTTGTCTTAAAAAGCCTGTAATACTGAATTTACGTGAGTTTGACCTGAATCAGGTATTTTGGAAAGGTTCAAAAATACAAAAATCAGGTTTTACTGGCCTCATATTGGTCAAACTCAAAATGTCAGTTTATGAAACATAACTCCAAAAATACACATGCAATATGTCTAATAATGCCTGAAGAAATGCATCTTTGAGAGTTTTCCTGAAAAAAAAACATTTGGTACCGTTTGCAAAAACAAAAAGTAATGTTTTACTCAATTTGACAGTAATGTACTTAGAATCCTGAGATAATGCGAATAAAGCAATAAAAATGTATTCCAACATAATTCCTAATCCAAACGTGCAAAGTGTCTAAAAATGCCTGTGATATTGAATACATGTGAGTTTTACTAGATACAGTTGTTTTTCTATGGTTTGCAAATACAAAATTGAGGTATTACTCAATATGACTGTATACTGTAACACTCAATATGACAGTTATTTAAACATAACTCCTACACCACACATGGAAAATGGCTAATAATGCCTTAAATAATGCATCTTTGGGAGTTTTACTCGAAACATATGCTTTTTTAAATCTTGCAAATGCAAAAAGTAGTTTTTTACTCAATATGACTATAATGTTCTTAGAATCCTGAGATAATGCGAAAAAAGCAATAAAAATGTATTCAAACATAACTTCTAAACAACACATGCAAAATGGCTAATAATGCCTAGAGATATGTATTTTTGTTAGTAGTACTAGAAAAATGATCTTTTGTAAGGTTTCTAAAGACACAAGTTTGTTTTTTTATTCAATATAACAGTGTGACTGTCAACCTAAATATGAAAGGTTTATAATCATAACTCCAAAACCAAACATGAAATTTGTCTAAAAAAGCCTGTAATGTTGAATTTATGTGAGTTTGACCTGAATCAGGTATTTTGGAAAGGTTCAAAAATACAAAAATCAGGTTTTACTGGCCTCATATTGGTCAAACTCAAAATGTCAGTTTATGAAACATAACTCCAAAAATACACATGCAATATGTCTAATAATGCCTGAAGAAATGCATCTTTGAGAGTTTTCCTGAAAAAAAAACATTTGGTACCGTTTGCAAAAACAAAAAGTAATGTTTTACTCAATTTGACAGTAATGTACTTAGAATCCTGAGATAATGCGAATAAAGCAATAAAAATGTATTCCAACATAATTCCTAATCCAAACGTGCAAAGTGTCTAAAAATGCCTGTGATATTGAATACATGTGAGTTTTACTAGATACAGTTGTTTTTCTATGGTTTGCAAATACAAAAATGAGGTATTACTCAATATGACTGTATACTGTAACACTCAATATGACAGTTATTTAAACATAACTCCTACACCACACATGGAAAATGGCTAATAATGCCTGAAATAATGCATCTTTGGGAGTTTTACTCGAAATCTATGCTTTTTTAAATCTTGCAAATGCAAAAAGTAGTTTTTACTCAATATGACTATAATGTTCTTAGAATCCTGAGATAATGCGAAAAAAGCAATAAAAATGTATTCAAACATAACTTCTAAACAACACATGCAAAATGGCTAATAATGCCTAGAGATATGTATTTTTGTTAGTAGTACTAGAAAAATGATCTTTTGTAAGGTTTCTAAAGACACAAGTTAGTTTTTTTATTCAATATAACAGTGTGACTGTCAACCTAAATATGAAAGGTTTATAATCATAACTCCAAAACCAAACATGAAATTTGTCTAAAAAAGCCTGTAATGTTGAATTTATGTGAGTTTGACCTGAATCAGGTGTTTTGGAAAGGTTCAAAAATACAAAAATCAGGTTTTACTGGCCTCATATTGGTCAAACTCAAAATGTCAGTTTATGAAACATAACTCCAAAAATACATATGCAATATGTCTAATAATGCCTGAAGAAATGCATCTTTGAGAGTTTTCCTGAAAAAAAACACTTGGTACCGTTTGCAAAAACAAAAAGTAATGTTTTACTCAATTTGACAGTAATGTACTTAGAATCCTGAGATAATGCGAATAAAGCAATAAAAATGTATTCCAACATAATTCCTAATCCAAACGTGCAAAGTGTCTAAAAATGCCTGTGATATTGAATACATGTGAGTTTTACTAGATACAGTTGTTTTTCTATGGTTTGCAAATACAAAAATGAGGTATTACTCAATATGACTATAATGTTCTTAGAATCCTGAGATAATGCAAAAAAAGCAATAAAAATGTATTCAAACATAACTTCTAAACAACACATGCAAAATGGCTAATAATGCCTAGAGATATGTATTTTTGTTAGTAGTACTAGAAAAATGATCTTTTGTAAGGTTTCTAAAGACAAAAGTTAGTTTTTTTATTCAATATAACAGTGTGACTGTCAACCTAAATATGAAAGGTTTATAAACATAACTCCAAAACCAAACATGAACTTTGTCTAAAAAAGCCTGTAATATTGAATTTATGTGAGTTTGACCTGAATCAGGTGTTTTGGAAAGGTTCAAAAATACAAAAATCAGGTTTTACTGGCCTCATATTGGTCAAACTCAAAATGTCAGTTTATGAAACATAACTCCAAAAATACACATGCAATATGTCTAATAATGCCTGAAGAAATGCATCTTTGAGAGTTTTCCTGAAAAAAAAAACATTTGGTACCGTTTGCAAAAACAAAAAGTAATGTTTTACTCAATTTGACAGTAATGTACTTAGAATCCTGAGATAATGCGAATAAAGCAATAAAAATGTATTCCAACATAATTCCTAATCCAAACGTGCAAAGTGTCTAAAAATGCCTGTGATATTGAATACATGTGAGTTTTACTAGATACAGTTGTTTTTCTATGGTTTGCAAATACAAAAATGAGGTATTACTCAATATGACTGTATACTGTAACACTGAATATGACAGTTATTTAAACATAACTCCTACACCACACATGGAAAATGGCTAATAATGCCTGAAATAATGCATCTTTGGGAGTTTTACTGGAAAAATATGCTTTTTTAAATCTTGCAAATGCAAAAAGTAGTTTTTTAATCAATATGACTATAATGTTCTTAGAATCCTGAGATAATGCGAAAAAAGCAATAAAAATTTATTCAAACATAACTTCTAAACAACACATGCAAAATGGCTAATAATGCCTAGAGATATGTATTTTTGTTAGTAGTACTAGAAAAATTATCTTTTGTAAGGTTTCTAAAGACAAAAGTTAGTTTTTTTATTCAATATAACAGTGTGACTGTCAACCTAAATATGAAAGGTTTATAAACATAACTCCAAAACCAAACATGAACTTTGTCTAAAAAAGCCTGTAATATTGAATTTATGTGAGTTTGACCTGAATCAGGTATTTTGGAAAGGTTCAAAAATACAAAAATCAGGTTTTACTGGCCTCATATTGGTCAAACTCAAAATGTCAGTTTATGAAACATAACTCCAAAAATACACATGCAATATGTCTAATAATGCCTGAAGAAATGCATCTTTGAGAGTTTCCCTGAAAAAAAAACATTTGGTACCGTTTGCAAAAACAAAAAGTAATGTTCTACTCAATTTGACAGTAATGTACTTAGAATACTGAGATAATGCGAATAAAGCAATACAAATGTATTCCAACATAATTCCTAATCCAAACGTGCAAAGTGTCTAAAAATGCCTGTGATATTGAATACATGTGAGTTTTACTAGATACAGTTGTTTTTCTATGGTTTGCAAATACAAAATTGAGGTATTACTCAATATGACTGTATACTGTAACACTCAATATTACAGTTATTTAAACATAACTCCTACACCACACATGGAAAATGGCTAATAATGCATGAAATAATGCATCTTTGGGAGTTTTACTCGAAACATATGCTTCTTTAAATCTTGCAAATGCAAAAAGTAGTTTTTTACTCAATATGGCTATAATGTTCTTAGAATCCTGAGATAATGCGAAAAAAGCAATAAAAATGTATTCAAACATAACTTCTAAACAACACATGCAAAATGGCTAATAATGCCTAGACATATGTATTTTTGTTAGTAGTACTAGAAAAATGATCTTTTGTAAGGTTTCTAAAGACAAAAGTTAGTTTTTTTATTCAATATAACAGTGTGACTGTCAACCTAAATATGAAAGGTTTATAATCATAACTCCAAAACCAAACATGAAATTTGTCTAAAAAAGCCTGTAATGTTGAATTTATGTGAGTTTGACCTGAATCAGGTATTTTGGAAAGGTTCAAAAATACAAAAATCAGGTTTTACTGGCCTCATATTGGTCAAACTCAAAATGTCAGTTTATGAAACATAACTCCAAAAATACACATGCAATATGTCTGATAATGCCTGAAGAAATGCATCTTTGAGAGTTTCCCTGAAAAAAAAAAACATTTGGTACCGTTTGCAAAAACAAAAAGTAATGTTTTACTCAATTTGACAGTAATGTACTTAGAATACTGAGATAATGCGAATAAAGCAATACAAATGTATTCCAACATAATTCCTAATCCAAACGTGCAAAGTGTCTAAAAATGCCTGTGATATTGAATACATGTGAGTTTTACTAGATACAGTTGTTTTTCTATGGTTTGCAAATACAAAAATGAGGTATTACTCAATATGACTGTATACTGTAACACTCAATATGACAGTTATTTAAACATAACTCCTACACCACACATGGAAAATGGCTAATAATGCCTGAAATAATGCATCTTTGGGAGTTTTACTGGAAAAATATGCTTTTTTAAATCTTGCAAATGCAAAAAGTAGTTTTTTAATCAATATGACTATAATGTTCTTAGAATCCTGAGATAATGCGAAAAAAGCAATAAAAATGTATTCAAACATAACTTCTAAACAACACATGCAAAATGGCTAATAATGCCTAGAGATATGTATTTTTGTTAGTAGTACTAGAAAAATGATCTTTTGTAAGGTTTCTAAAGACAAAAGTTAGTTTTTTTATTCAATATAACAGTGTGACTGTCAACCTAAATATGAAAGGTTTATAAACATAACTCCAAAACCAAACATGAACTTTGTCTAAAAAAGCCTGTAATATTGAATTTATGTGAGTTTGACCTGAATCAGGTATTTTGGAAAGGTTCAAAAATACAAAAATCAGGTTTTACTGGCCTCATATTGGTCAAACTCAAAATGTCAGTTTATGAAACATAACTCCAAAAATACACATGCAATATGTCTAATAATGCCTGAAGAAATGCATCTTTGAGAGTTTCCCTGAAAAAAAAACATTTTGTAACGTTTGCAAAAACAAAAAGTAATGTTCTACTCAATTTGACAGTAATGTACTTAGAATACTGAGATAATGCGAATAAAGCAATACAAATGTATTCCAACATAATTCCTAATCCAAACGTGCAAAGTGTCTAAAAATGCCTGTGATATTGAATACATGTGGGTTTTACTAGATACAGTTGTTTTTCTATGGTTTGCAAATACAAAATTGAGGTATTACTCAATATGACTGTATACTGTAACACTCAATATTACAGTTATTTAAACATAACTCCTACACCACACATGGAAAATGGCTAATAATGCCTGAAATAATGCATCTTTGGGAGTTTTACTCGAAACATATGCTTCTTTAAATCTTGCAAATGCAAAAAGTAGTTTTTTACTCAATATGACTATAATGTTCTTAGAATCCTGAGATAATGCGAAAAAAGCAATAAAAATGTATTCAAACATAACTTCTAAACAACACATGCAAAATGGCTAATAATGCCTAGAGATATGTATTTTTGTTAGTAGTACTAGAAAAATGATCTTTTGTAAGGTTTTTAAAGACACAAGTTAGTTTTTTTATTCAATATAACAGTGTGACTGTCAACCTAAATATGAAAGGTTTATAATCATAACTCCAAAACCAAACATGAAATTTGTCTAAAAAAGCCTGTAATACTGAATTTATGTGAGTTTGACCTGAATCAGGTATTTTGGAAAGGTTCAAAAATACAAAAATCAGGTTTTACTGGCCTCATATTGGTCAAACTCAAAATGTCAGTTTATGAAACATAACTCCAAAAATACACATGCAATATGTCTAATAATGCCTGAAGAAATGCATCTTTGAGAGTGTTCCTGAAAAAAAAACATTTGGTACCGTTTGCAAAAACAAAAAGTAATGTTTTACTCAATTTGACAGTAATGTACTTAGAATCCTGAGATAATGCGAATAAAGCAATAAAAATGTATTCCAACATAATTCCTAATCCAAACGTGCAAAGTGTCTAAAAATGCCTGTGATATTGAATACATGTGAGTTTTACTAGATACAGTTGTTTTTCTATGGTTTGCAAATACAAAAATGAGGTATTACTCAATATGACTGTATACTGTAACACTCAATATGACAGTTATTTAAACATAACTCCTACACCACACATGGAAAATGGCTAATAATGCCTGAAATAATGCATCTTTGGGAGTTTTACTCGAAACATATGCTTTTTTAAATCTTGCAAATGCAAAAAGTAGTTTTTTACTCAATATGACTATAATGTTCTTAGAATCCTGAGATAATGCGAAAAAAGCAATAAAAATGTATTCAAACATAACTTCTAAACAACACATGCAAAATGGCTAATAATGCCTAGAGATATGTATTTTTGTTAGTAGTACTAGAAAAATGATCTTTTGTAAGGTTTCTAAAGACACAAGTTAGTTTTTTTATTCAATATAACAGTGTGACTGTCAACCTAAATATGAAAGGTTTATAATCATAACTCCAAAACCAAACATGAAATTTGTCTAAAAAAGCCTGTAATACTGAATTTATGTGAGTTTGACCTGAATCAGGTATTTTGGAAAGGTTCAAAAATACAAAAATCAGGTTTTACTGGCCTCATATTGGTCAAACTCAAAATGTCAGTTTATGAAACATAACTCCAAAAATACACATGCAATATGTCTAATAATGCCTGAAGAAATGCATCTTTGAGAGTGTTCCTGAAAAAAAAACATTTGGTACCGTTTGCAAAAACAAAAAGTAATGTTTTACTCAATTTGACAGTAATGTACTTAGAATCCTGAGATAATGCGAATAAAGCAATAAAAATGTATTCCAACATAATTCCTAATCCAAACGTGCAAAGTGTCTAAAAATGCCTGTGATATTGAATACATGTGAGTTTTACTAGATACAGTTGTTTTTCTATGGTTTGCAAATACAAAAATGAGGTATTACTCAATATGACTGTATACTGTAACACTCAATATGACAGTTATTTAAACATAACTCCTACACCACACATGGAAAATGGCTAATAATGCCTGAAATAATGCATCTTTGGGAGTTTTGCTCGAAACATATGCTTTTTTAAATCTTGCAAATGCAAAAAGTAGTTTCTTACTCAATATGACTATAATGTTCTTAGAATCCTGAGATAATGCGAAAAAAGCAATAAAAATGTATTCAAACATAACTTCTAAACAACACATGCAAAATGGCTAATAATGCCTAGAGATATGTATTTTTGTTAGTAGTACTAGAAAAATGATGTTTTGTAAGGTTTCTAAAGACACAAGTTAGTTTTTTTATTCAATATAACAGTGTGACTGTCAACCTAAATATGAAAGGTTTATAATCATAACTCCAAAACCAAACATGAAATTTGTCTAAAAAAGCCTGTAATATTGAATTTATGTGAGTTTGACCTGAATCAGGTATTTTGGAAAGGTTCAAAAATACAAAAATCAGGTTTTACTGGCCTCATATTGGTCAAACTCAAAATGTCAGTTTATGAAACATAACTCCAAAAATACACATGCAATATGTCTAATAATGCCTGAAGAAATGCATCTTTGAGAGTTTTCCTGAAAAAAAAAACATTTGGTACCGTTTGCAAAAACCAAAAGTAATGTTTTACTCAATTTGACAGTAATGTACTTAGAATCCTGAGATAATGCGAATAAAGCAATAAAAATGTATTCCAACATAATTCCTAATCCAAACGTGCAAAGTGTCTAAAAATGCCTGTGATATTGAATACATGTGTGTTTTACTAGATACAGTTGTTTTTCTATAGTTTGCAAATACAAAAATGAGGTATTACTCAATATGACTGTATACTGTAACACTCAATATGACAGTTATTTAAACATAACTCCTACACCACACATGGAAAATGGCTAATAATGCCTGAAATAATGCATCTTTGGGAGTTTTACTCGAAACATATGCTTTTTTAAATCTTGCAAATGCAAAAAGTAGTTTTTTACTCAATATGACTATAATGTTCTTAGAATCCTGAGATAATGCGAAAAAAGCAATAAAAATGTATTCAAACATAACTTCTAAACAACACATGCAAAATGGCTAATAATGCCTAGAGATATGTATTTTTGTTAGTAGTACTAGAAAAATGATCTTTTGTAAGGTTTCTAAAGACACAAGTTAGTTTTTTTATTCAATATAACAGTGTGACTGTCAACCTAAATATGAAAGGTTTATAATCATAACTCCAAAACCAAACGTGAAATTTGTCTAAAAAAACCTGTAATATTGAATTTATGTGAGTTTGACCTGAATCAGGTATTTTGGAAAGGTTCAAAAATACAAAAATCAGGTTTTACTGGCCTCATATTGGTCAAACTCAAAATGTCAGTTTATGAAACATAACTCCAAAAATACACATGCAATATGTCTAATAATGCCTGAAGAAATGCATCTTTGAGAGTGTTCCTGAAAAAAAACATTTGGTACCGTTTGCAAAAACAAAAAGTAATGTTTTACTCAATTTGACAGTAATGTACTTAGAATCCTGAGATAATGCGAATAAAGCAATAAAAATGTATTCCAACATAATTCCTAATCCAAACGTGCAAAGTGTCTAAAAATGCCTGTGATATTGAATACATGTGAGTTTTACTAGATACAGTTGTTTTTCTATAGTTTGCAAATACAAAAATGAGGTATTACTCAATATGACTGTATACTGTAACACTCAATATGACAGTTATTTAAACATAACTCCTACACCACACATGGAAAATGGCTAATAATGCCTGAAATAATGCATCTTTGGGAGTTTTACTGGAAACATATGCTTTTTTAAATCTTGCAAATGCAAAAAGTAGTTTTTTAATCAATATGACTATAATGTTCTTAGAATCCTGAGATAATGCGAAAAAAGCAATAAAAATGTATTCAAACATAACTTCTAAACAACACATGCAAAATGGCTAATAATGCCTAGAGATATGTATTTTTGTTAGTGGTACTAGAAAAATTATCTTTTGTAAGGTTTCTAAAGACAAAAGTTAGTTTTTTTATTCAATATAACAGTGTGACTGTCAACCTAAATATGAAAGGTTTATAATCATAACTCCAAAACCAAACATGAACTTTGTCTAAAAAAGCCTGTAATGTTGAATTTATGTGAGTTTGACCTGAATCAGGTATTTTGGAAAGGTTCAAAAATACAAAAATCAGGTTTTACTGGCCTCATATTGGTCAAACTCAAAATGTCAGTTTATGAAACATAACTCCAAAAATACACATGCAATATGTCTGATAATGCCTGAAGAAATGCATCTTTGAGAGTTTCCCTGAAAAAAAAACATTTGGTACCGTTTGCAAAAACAAAAGTAATGTTTTACTCAATTTGACAGTAATGTACTTAGAATACTGAGATAATGCGAATAAAGCAATACAAATGTATTCCAACATAATTCCTAATCCAAACGTGCAAAGTGTCTAAAAATGCCTGTGATATTGAATACATGTGAGTTTTACTAGATACAGTTGTTTTTCTATGGTTTGCAAATACAAAATTGAGGTATTACTCAATATGACTGTATACTGTAACACTCAATATGACAGTTATTTAAACATAACTCCTACACCACACATGGAAAATGGCTAATAATGCCTGAAATAATGCATCTTTGGGAGTTTTACTCGAAACATATGCTTCTTTAAATCTTGCAAATGCAAAAAGTAGTTTTTTACTCAATATGACTATAATGTTCTTAGAATCCTGAGATAATGCGAAAAAAGCAATAAAAATGTATTCAAACATAACTTCTAAACAGCACATGCAAAATGGCTAATAATGCCTAGAGATATGTATTTTTGTTAGTAGTACTAGAAAAATGATATTTTGTAAGGTTTCTAAAGACACAAGTTAGTTTTTTTATTCAATATAACAGTGTGACTGTCAACCTAAATATGAAAGGTTTATAATCATAACTCCAAAACCAAACATGAACTTTGTCTAAAAAAGCCTGTAATATTGAATTTATGTGAGTTTGACCTGAATCAGGTATTTTGGAAAGGTTCAAAAATACAAAAATCAGGTTTTACTGGCCTCATATTGGTCAAACTCAAAATGTCAGTTTATGAAACATAACTCCAAAAATACACATGCAATATGTCTAATAATGCCTGAAGAAATGCATCTTTGAGAGTTTCCCTGAAAAAAAAACATTTGGTACCGTTTGCAAAAACAAAAAGTAATGTTTTACTCAATTTGACAGTAATGTACTTAGAATACTGAGATAATGCGAATAAAGCAATACAAATGTATTCCAACATAATTCCTAATCCAAACGTGCAAAGTGTCTAAAAATGCCTGTGATATTGAATACATGTGAGTTTTACTAGAAACAGTTGTTTTTCTATGGTTTGCAATTACAAAATTGAGGTATTACTCAATATGACTGTATACTGTAACACTCAATATGACAGTTATTTAAACATAACTCCTACACCACACATGGAAAATGGCTAATAATGCCTGAAATAATGCATCTTTGGGAGTTTTACTCGAAACATATGCTTCTTTAAATCTTGCAAATGCAAAAAGTAGTTTTTTACTCAATATGACTATAATGTTCTTAGAATCCTGAGATAATGCGAAAAAAGCAATAAAAATGTATTCAAACATAACTTCTAAACAGCACATGCAAAATGGCTAATAATGCCTAGAGATATGTATTTTTGTTAGTAGTACTAGAAAAATGATCTTTTGTAAAGTTTCTAAAGACACAAGTTAGTTTTTTTATTCAATATAACAGTGTGACTGTCAACCTAAATATGAAAGGTTTATAATCATAACTCCAAAACCAAACATGAAATTTGTCTAAAAAAGCCTGTAATATTGAATTTATGTGAGTTTGACCTGAATCAGGTATTTTGGAAAGGTTCAAAAATACAAAAATCAGGTTTTACTGGCCTCATATTGGTCAAACTCAAAATGTCAGTTTATGAAACATAACTCCAAAAATACACATGCAATATGTCTAATAATGCCTGAAGAAATGCATCTTTGAGAGTTTTCCTGAAAAAAAAACATTTGGTACCGTTTGCAAAAACAAAAAGTAATGTTTTACTCAATTTGACAGTAATGTACTTAGAATCCTGAGATAATGCGAATAAAGCAATAAAAATGTATTCCAACATAATTCCTAATCCAAACGTGCAAAGTGTCTAAAAATGCCTGTGATATTGAATACATGTGAGTTTTACTAGATACAGTTGTTTTTCTATGGTTTGCAAATACAAAAATGAGGTATTACTCAATATGACTGTATACTGTAACACTCAATATGACAGTTATTTAAACATAACTCCTACACCACACATGGAAAATGGCTAATAATGCCTGAAATAATGCATCTTTGGGAGTTTTACTGGAAAAATATGCTTTTTTAAATCTTGCAAATGCAAAAAGTAGTTTTTTAATCAATATGACTATAATGTTCTTAGAATCCTGAGATAATGCGAAAAAAGCAATAAAAATGTATTCAAACATAACTTCTAAACAACACATGCAAAATGGCTAATAATGCCTAGAGATATGTATTTTTGTTAGTAGTACTAGAAAAATTATCTTTTGTAAGGTTTCTAAAGACAAAAGTTAGTTTTTTTATTCAATATAACAGTGTGACTGTCAACCTAAATATGAAAGGTTTATAAACATAACTCCAAAACCAAACATGAACTTTGTCTAAAAAAGCCTGTAATATTGAATTTATGTGAGTTTGACCTGAATCAGGTATTTTGGAAAGGTTCAAAAATACGAAAATCAGGTTTTACTGGCCTCATATTGGTCAAACTCAAAATGTCAGTTTATGAAACATAACTCCAAAAATACACATGCAATATGTCTAATAATGCCTGAAAAAATGCATCTTTGAGAGTTTCCCTGAAAAAAAAACATTTGGTACCGTTTGCAAAAACAAAAAGTAATGTTCTACTCAATTTGACAGTAATGTACTTAGAATACTGAGATAATGCGAATAAAGCAATACAAATGTATTCCAACATAATTCCTAATCCAAACGTGCAAAGTGTCTAAAAATGCCTGTGATATTGAATACATGTGAGTTTTACTAGATACAGTTGTTTTTCTATGGTTTGCAAATACAAAATTGAGGTATTACTCAATATGACTGTATACTGTAACACTCAATATTACAGTTATTTAAACATAACTCCTACACCACACATGGAAAATGGCTAATTATGCCTGAAATAATGCATCTTTGGGAGTTTTACTCGAAACATATGCTTCTTTAAATCTTGCAAATGCAAAAAGTAGTTTTTTACTCAATATGACTATAATGTTCTTAGAATCCTGAGATAATGCGAAAAAAGCAATAAAAATGTATTCAAACATAACTTCTAAACAACACATGCAAAATGGCTAATAATGCCTAGAGATATGTATTTTTGTTAGTAGTACTAGAAAAATGATCTTTTGTAAGGTTTCTAAAGACACAAGTTAGTTTTTTTATTCAATATAACAGTGTGACTGTCAACCTAAATATGAAAGGTTTATAATCATAACTCCAAAACCAAACATGAAATTTGTCTAAAAAAGCCTGTAATACTGAATTTATGTGAGTTTGACCTGAATCAGGTATTTTGGAAAGGTTCAAAAATACAAAAATCAGGTTTTACTGGCCTCATATTGGTCAAACTCAAAATGTCAGTTTATGAAACATAACTCCAAAAATACACATGCAATATGTCTAATAATGCCTGAAGAAATGCATCTTTGAGAGTTTTCCTGAAAAAAAAACATTTGGTACCGTTTGCAAAAACAAAAAGTAATGTTTTACTCAATTTGACAGTAATGTACTTAGAATCCTGAGATAATGCGAATAAAGCAATAAAAATGTATTCCAACATAATTCCTAATCCAAACGTGCAAAGTGTCTAAAAATGCCTGTGATATTGAATACATGTGAGTTTTACTAGATACAGTTGTTTTTCTATGGTTTGCAAATACAAAAATGAGGTATTACTCAATATGACTGTATACTGTAACACTCAATATGACAGTTATTTAAACATAACTCCTACACCACACATGGAAAATGGCTAATAATGCCTGAAATAATGCATCTTTGGGAGTTTTACTCGAAACATATGCTTTTTTAAATCTTGCAAATGCAAAAAGTAGTTTTTTACTCAATATGACTATAATGTTCTTAGAATCCTGAGATAATGCGAAAAAAGCAATAAAAATGTATTCAAACATAAAATCTAAACAACACATGCAAAATGGCTAATAATGCCTACAGATATGTATTTTTGTTAGTAGTACTAGAAAAATGATCTTTTGTAAGGTTTCTAAAGACACAAGTTAGTTTTTTTATTCAATATAACAGTGTGACTGTCAACCTAAATATGAAAGGTTTATAATCATAACTCCAAAACCAAACATGAAATTTGTCTAAAAAAGCCTGTAATATTGAATTTATGTGAGTTTGACCTGAATCAGGTATTTTGGAAAGGTTCAAAAATACAAAAATCAGGTTTTACTGGCCTCATATTGGTCAAACTCAAAATGTCAGTTTATGAAACATAACTCCAAAAATACACATGCAATATGTCTAATAATGCCTGAAGAAATGCATCTTTGAGAGTTTTCCTGAAAAAAAAACATTTGGTACCGTTTGCAAAAACCAAAAGTAATGTTTTACTCAATTTGACAGTAATGTACTTAGAATCCTGAGATAATGCGAATAAAGCAATAAAAATGTATTCCAACATAATTCCTAATCCAAACGTGCAAAGTGTCTAAAAATGCCTGTGATATTGAATACATGTGAGTTTTACTAGATACAGTTGTTTTTCTATAGTTTGCAAATACAAAAATGAGGTATTACTCAATATGACTGTATACTGTAACACTCAATATGACAGTTATTTAAACATAACTCCTACACCACACATGGAAAATGGCTAATAATGCCTGAAATAATGCATCTTTGGGAGTTTTACTCGAAACATATGCTTTTTTAAATCTTGCAAATGCAAAAAGTAGTTTTTTAATCAATATGACTATAATGTTCTTAGAATCCTGAGATAATGCGAAAAAAGCAATAAAAATGTATTCAAACATAACTTCTAAACAACACATGCAAAATGGCTAATAATGCCTAGAGATATGTATTTTTGTTAGTGGTACTAGAAAAATTATCTTTTGTAAGGTTTCTAAAGACAAAAGTTAGTTTTTTTATTCAATATAACAGTGTGACTGTCAACCTAAATATGAAAGGTTTATAATCATAACTCCAAAACCAAACATGAACTTTGTCTAAAAAAGCCTGTAATGTTGAATTTATGTGAGTTTGACCTGAATCAGGTATTTTGGAAAGGTTCAAAAATACAAAAATCAGGTTTTACTGGCCTCATATTGGTCAAACTCAAAATGTCAGTTTATGAAACATAACTCCAAAAATACACATGCAATATGTCTGATAATGCCTGAAGAAATGCATCTTTGAGAGTTTCCCTGAAAAAAAAACATTTGGTACCGTTTGCAAAAACAAAAAGTAATGTTTTACTCAATTTGACAGTAATGTACTTAGAATACTGAGATAATGCGAATAAAGCAATACAAATGTATTCCAACATAATTCCTAATCCAAACGTGCAAAGTGTCTAAAAATGCCTGTGATATTGAATACATGTGAGTTTTACTAGATACAGTTGTTTTTCTATGGTTTGCAAATACAAAATTGAGGTATTACTCAATATGACTGTATACTGTAACACTCAATATGACAGTTATTTAAACATAACTCCTACACCACACATGGAAAATGGCTAATAATGCCTGAAATAATGCATCTTTGGGAGTTTTACTCGAAACATATGCTTCTTTAAATCTTGCAAATGCAAAAAGTAGTTTTTTACTCAATATGACTATAATGTTCTTAGAATCCTGAGATAATGCGAAAAAAGCAATAAAAATGTATTCAAACATAACTTCTAAACAGCACATGCAAAATGGCTAATAATGCCTAGAGATATGTATTTTTGTTAGTAGTACTAGAAAAATGATATTTTGTAAGGTTTCTAAAGACACAAGTTAGTTTTTTTATTCAATATAACAGTGTGACTGTCAACCTAAATATGAAAGGTTTATAATCATAACTCCAAAACCAAACATGAACTTTGTCTAAAAAAGCCTGTAATATTGAATTTATGTGAGTTTGACCTGAATCAGGTATTTTGGAAAGGTTCAAAAATACAAAAATCAGGTTTTACTGGCCTCATATTGGTCAAACTCAAAATGTCAGTTTATGAAACATAACTCCAAAAATACACATGCAATATGTCTAATAATGCCTGAAGAAATGCATCTTTGAGAGTTTCCCTGAAAAAAAAACATTTGGTACCGTTTGCAAAAACAAAAAGTAATGT
This sequence comes from Nerophis ophidion, assembly GCF_033978795.1. NCBI lineage: Eukaryota > Metazoa > Chordata > Actinopteri > Syngnathiformes > Syngnathidae > Nerophis > Nerophis ophidion. The sequence goes on along the minus strand of NW_026907304.1, from coordinate 11,537 downwards.
TTTACTCAATTTGACAGTAATGTACTTAGAATACTGAGATAATGCGAATAAAGCAATACAAATGTATTCCAACATAATTCCTAATCCAAACGTGCAAAGTGTCTAAAAATGCCTGTGATATTGAATACATATGAGTTTTACTAGAAACAGTTGTTTTTCTATGGTTTGCAATTACAAAATTGAGGTATTACTCAATATGACTGTATACTGTAACACTCAATATGACAGTTATTTAAACATAACTCCTACACCACACATGGAAAATGGCTAATAATGCCTGAAATAATGCATCTTTGGGAGTTTTACTGGAAAAATATGCTTTTTTAAATCTTGCAAATGCAAAAAGTAGTTTTTTAATCAATATGACTATAATGTTCTTAGAATCCTGAGATAATGCGAAAAAAGCAATAAAAATGTATTCAAACATAACTTCTAAACAACACATGCAAAATGGCTAATAATGCCTAGAGATATGTATTTTTGTTAGTAGTACTAGAAAAATTATCTTTTGTAAGGTTTCTAAAGACAAAAGTTAGTTTTTTTATTCAATATAACAGTGTGACTGTCAACCTAAATATGAAAGGTTTATAAACATAACTCCAAAACCAAACATGAACTTTGTCTAAAAAAGCCTGTAATATTGAATTTATGTGAGTTTGACCTGAATCAGGTATTTTGGAAAGGTTCAAAAATACGAAAATCAGGTTTTACTGGCCTCATATTGGTCAAACTCAAAATGTCAGTTTATGAAACATAACTCCAAAAATACACATGCAATATGTCTAATAATGCCTGAAAAAATGCATCTTTGAGAGTTTCCCTGAAAAAAAAACATTTGGTACCGTTTGCAAAAACAAAAAGTAATGTTCTACTCAATTTGACAGTAATGTACTTAGAATACTGAGATAATGCGAATAAAGCAATACAAATGTATTCCAACATAATTCCTAATCCAAACGTGCAAAGTGTCTAAAAATGCCTGTGATATTGAATACATGTGAGTTTTACTAGATACAGTTGTTTTTCTATGGTTTGCAAATACAAAATTGAGGTATTACTCAATATGACTGTATACTGTAACACTCAATATTACAGTTATTTAAACATAACTCCTACACCACACATGGAAAATGGCTAATAATGCCTGAAATAATGCATCTTTGGGAGTTTTACTCGAAACATATGCTTCTTTAAATCTTGCAAATGCAAAAAGTAGTTTTTTACTCAATATGACTATAATGTTCTTAGAATCCTGAGATAATGCGAAAAAAGCAATAAAAATGTATTCAAACATAACTTCTAAACAACACATGCAAAATGGCTAATAATGCCTAGAGATATGTATTTTTGTTAGTAGTACTAGAAAAATGATCTTTTGTAAGGTTTCTAAAGACACAAGTTAGTTTTTTTATTCAATATAACAGTGTGACTGTCAACCTAAATATGAAAGGTTTATAATCATAACTCCAAAACCAAACATGAAATTTGTCTAAAAAAGCCTGTAATACTGAATTTATGTGAGTTTGACCTGAATCAGGTATTTTGGAAAGGTTCAAAAATACAAAAATCAGGTTTTACTGGCCTCATATTGGTCAAACTCAAAATGTCAGTTTATGAAACATAACTCCAAAAATACACATGCAATATGTCTAATAATGCCTGAAGAAATGCATCTTTGAGAGTTTTCCTGAAAAAAAAACATTTGGTACCGTTTGCAAAAACAAAAAGTAATGTTTTACTCAATTTGACAGTAATGTACTTAGAATCCTGAGATAATGCGAATAAAGCAATAAAAATGTATTCCAACATAATTCCTAATCCAAACGTGCAAAGTGTCTAAAAATGCCTGTGATATTGAATACATGTGAGTTTTACTAGATACAGTTGTTTTTCTATGGTTTGCAAATACAAAAATGAGGTATTACTCAATATGACTGTATACTGTAACACTCAATATGACAGTTATTTAAACATAACTCCTACACCACACATGGAAAATGGCTAATAATGCCTGAAATAATGCATCTTTGGGAGTTTTACTCGAAACATATGCTTTTTTAAATCTTGCAAATGCAAAAAGTAGTTTTTTACTCAATATGACTATAATGTTCTTAGAATCCTGAGATAATGCGAAAAAAGCAATAAAAATGTATTCAAACATAAAATCTAAACAACACATGCAAAATGGCTAATAATGCCTACAGATATGTATTTTTGTTAGTAGTACTAGAAAAATGATCTTTTGTAAGGTTTCTAAAGACACAAGTTAGTTTTTTTATTCAATATAACAGTGTGACTGTCAACCTAAATATGAAAGGTTTATAATCATAACTCCAAAACCAAACATGAAATTTGTCTAAAAAAGCCTGTAATATTGAATTTATGTGAGTTTGACCTGAATCAGGTATTTTGGAAAGGTTCAAAAATACAAAAATCAGGTTTTACTGGCCTCATATTGGTCAAACTCAAAATGTCAGTTTATGAAACATAACTCCAAAAATACACATGCAATATGTCTAATAATGCCTGAAGAAATGCATCTTTGAGAGTTTTCCTGAAAAAAAAACATTTGGTACCGTTTGCAAAAACCAAAAGTAATGTTTTACTCAATTTGACAGTAATGTACTTAGAATCCTGAGATAATGCGAATAAAGCAATAAAAATGTATTCCAACATAATTCCTAATCCAAACGTGCAAAGTGTCTAAAAATGCCTGTGATATTGAATACATGTGAGTTTTACTAGATACAGTTGTTTTTCTATAGTTTGCAAATACAAAAATGAGGTATTACTCAATATGACTGTATACTGTAACACTCAATATGACAGTTATTTAAACATAACTCCTACACCACACATGGAAAATGGCTAATAATGCCTGAAATAATGCATCTTTGGGAGTTTTACTCGAAACATATGCTTTTTTAAATCTTGCAAATGCAAAAAGTAGTTTTTTAATCAATATGACTATAATGTTCTTAGAATCCTGAGATAATGCGAAAAAAGCAATAAAAATGTATTCAAACATAACTTCTAAACAACACATGCAAAATGGCTAATAATGCCTAGAGATATGTATTTTTGTTAGTGGTACTAGAAAAATGATCTTTTGTAAGGTTTCTAAAGACAAAAGTTAGTTTTTTTATTCAATATAACAGTGTGACTGTCAACCTAAATATGAAAGGTTTATAATCATAACTCCAAAACCAAACATGAAATTTGTCTAAAAAAGCCTGTAATGTTGAATTTATGTGAGTTTGACCTGAATCAGGTATTTTGGAAAGGTTCAAAAATACAAAAATCAGGTTTTACTGGCCTCATATTGGTCAAACTCAAAATGTCAGTTTATGAAACATAACTCCAAAAATACACATGCAATATGTCTGATAATGCCTGAAGAAATGCATCTTTGAGAGTTTCCCTGAAAAAAAAACATTTGGTACCGTTTGCAAAAACAAAAAGTAATGTTTTACTCAATTTGACAGTAATGTACTTAGAATACTGAGATAATGCGAATAAAGCAATACAAATGTATTCCAACATAATTCCTAATCCAAACGTGCAAAGTGTCTAAAAATGCCTGTGATATTGAATACATGTGAGTTTTACTAGATACAGTTGTTTTTCTATGGTTTGCAAATACAAAATTGAGGTATTACTCAATATGACTGTATACTGTAACACTCAATATGACAGTTATTTAAACATAACTCCTACACCACACATGGAAAATGGCTAATAATGCCTGAAATAATGCATCTTTGGGAGTTTTACTCGAAACATATGCTTCTTTAAATCTTGCAAATGCAAAAAGTAGTTTTTTACTCAATATGACTATAATGTTCTTAGAATCCTGAGATAATGCGAAAAAAGCAATAAAAATGTATTCAAACATAACTTCTAAACAGCACATGCAAAATGGCTAATAATGCCTAGAGATATGTATTTTTGTTAGTAGTACTAGAAAAATGATCTTTTGTAAGGTTTCTAAAGACACAAGTTAATTTTTGTATTCAATATAACAGTGTGACTGTCAACCTAAATATGAAAGGTTTATAATCATAACTCCAAAACCAAACATGAACTTTGTCTAAAAAAGCCTGTAATATTGAATTTATGTAAGTTTGACCTGAATCAGGTATTTTGGAAAGGTTCAAAAATACAAAAATCAGGTTTTACTGGCCTCATATTGGTCAAACTCAAAATGTCAGTTTATGAAACATAACTCCAAAAATACACATGCAATATGTCTAATAATGCCTGAAGAAATGCATCTTTGAGAGTTTCCCTGAAAAAAAAACATTTGGTACCGTTTGCAAAAACAAAAAGTAATGTTTTATTCAATTTGACAGTAATGTACTTAGAATACTGAGATAATGCGAATAAAGCAATACAAATGTATTCCAACATAATTCCTAATCCAAACGTGCAAAGTGTCTAAAAATGCCTGTGATATTGAATACATGTGAGTTTTACTAGATACAGTTGTTTTTCTATGGTTTGCAAATACAAAAATGAGGTATTACTCAATATGACTGTATACTGTAACACTCAATATGACAGTTATTTAAACATAACTCCTACACCACACATGGAAAATGGCTAATAATGCCTGAAATAATGCATCTTTGGGAGTTTTACTCGAAACATATGCTTCTTTAAATCTTGCAAATGCAAAAAGTAGTTTTTTACTCAATATGACTATAATGTTCTTAGAATCCTGAGATAATGCGAAAAAAGCAATAAAAATGTATTCAAACATAACTTCTAAACAGCACATGCAAAATGGCTAATAATGCCTAGAGATATGTATTTTTGTTAGTAGTACTAGAAAAATGATCTTTTGTAAGGTTTCTAAAGACACAAGTTAATTTTTGTATTCAATATAACAGTGTGACTGTCAACCTAAATATGAAAGGTTTATAATCATAACTCCAAAACCAAACATGAAATTTGTCTAAAAAAGCCTGTAATATTGAATTTATGTGAGTTTGACCTGAATCAGGTATTTTGGAAAGGTTCAAAAATACAAAAATCAGGTTTTACTGGCCTCATATTGGTCAAACTCAAAATGTCAGTTTATGAAACATAACTCCAAAAATACACATGCAATATGTCTAATAATGCCTGAAGAAATGCATCTTTGAGAGTTTTCCTGAAAAAAAAACATTTGGTACCGTTTGCAAAAACAAAAAGTAATGTTTTACTCAATTTGACAGTAATATACCTAGAATTCCAAGATAATGCGAATAAAGCAATAAAAATTTATTCCAACATAATTCCTAATCCAAACGTGCAAAGTGTCTAAAAATGCCTGTGATATTGAATACATGTGAGTTTTACTAGATACAGTTGTTTTTCTATGGTTTGCAAATACAAAAATGAGGTATTACTCAATATGACTGTATACTGTAACACTCAATATGACAGTTATTTAAACATAACTCCTACACCACACATGGAAAATGGCTAATAATGCCTGAAATAATGCATCTTTGGGAGTTTTACTCGAAACATATGCTTTTTTAAATCTTGCAAATGCAAAAAGTAGTTTTTTACTCAATATGACTATAATGTTCTTAGAATCCTGAGATAATGCGAAAAAAGCAATAAAAATGTATTCAAACATAACTTCTAAACAACACATGCAAAATGGCTAATAATGCCTAGAGATATGTATTTTTGTTAGTAGTACTAGAAAAATGATCTTTTGTAAGGTTTCTAAAGACACAAGTTAGTTTTTTTATTCAATATAACAGTGTGACTGTCAACCTAAATATGAAAGGTTTATAATCATAACTCCAAAACCAAACATGAAATTTGTCTAAAAAAGCCTGTAATGTTGAATTTATGTGAGTTTGACATGAATCAGGTATTTTGGAAAGGTTCAAAAATACAAAAATCAGGTTTTACTGGCCTCATATTGGTCAAACTCAAAATGTCAGTTTATGAAACATAACTCCAAAAATACACATGCAATATGTCTAATAATGCCTGAAGAAATGCATCTTTGAGAGTTTTCCTGAAAAAAAAAACATTTGGTACCGTTTGCAAAAACAAAAAATAATGTTTTACTCAATTTGACAGTAATGTACTTAGAATCCTGAGATAATGCGAATAAAGCAATAAAAATGTATTCCAACATAATTCCTAATCCAAACGTGCAAAGTGTCTAAAAATGCCTGTGATATTGAATACATGTGAGTTTTACTAGATACAGTTGTTTTTCTATGGTTTGCAAATACAAAAATGAGGTATTACTCAATATGACTCTAATGTTCTTAGAATTCTGAGATAATGCGAAAAAAGCAATAAAAATGTATTCAAACATAACTTCTAAACAACACATGCAAAATGGCTAATAATGCCTAGAGATATGTATTTTTGTTAGTAGTACTAGAAAAATGATCTTTTTTAAGGTTTCTAAAGACACAAGTTAGTTTTTTTATTCGATATAACAGTGTGACTGTCAACCTAAATATGAAAGGTTTATAATCATAACTCCAAAACCAAACATGAAATTTGTCTAAAAAAGCCTGTAATATTGAATTTATGTGAGTTTGACCTGAATCAGGTATTTTGGAAAGGTTCAAAAATACAAAAATCAGGTTTTACTGGCCTCATATTGGTCAAACTCAAAATGTCAGTTTATGAAACATAACTCCAAAAATACACATGCAATATGTCTAATAATGCCTGAAGAAATGCATCTTTGAGAGTTTCCCTGAAAAAAAAACATTTGGTACCGTTTGCAAAAACAAAAAGTAATGTTTTACTCAATTTGACAGTAATGTACTTAGAATACTGAGATAATGCGAATAAAGCAATACAAATGTATTCCAACATAATTCCTCATCCAAACGTGCAAAGTGTCTAAAAATGCCTGTGATATTGAATACATGTGAGTTTTACTAGATACAGTTGTTTTTCTATGGTTTGCAAATACAAAATTGAGGTATTACTCAAAATGACTGTATACTGTAACACTCAATATGACAGTTATTTAAACATAACTCCTACACCACACATGGAAAATGGCTAATAATGCCTGAAATAATGCATCTTTGGGAGTTTTACTCGAAACATATGCTTTTTTAAATCTTGCAAATGCAAAAAGTAGTTTTTTACTCAATATGACTATAATGTTCTTAGAATCCTGAGATAATGCGAAAAAAGCAATAAAAATGTATTCAAACATAACTTCTAAACAACACATGCAAAATGGCTAATAATGCCTAGAGATATGTATTTTTGTTAGTAGTACTAGAAAAATGATCTTTTGTAAGGTTTCTAAAGACACAAGTTTGTTTTTTTATTCAATATAACAGTGTGACTGTCAACCTAAATATGAAAGGTTTATAATCATAACTCCAAAACCAAACATGAAATTTGTCTAAAAAAGCCTGTAATGTTGAATTTATGTGAGTTTGACCTGAATCAGGTATTTTGGAAAGGTTCAAAAATACAAAAATCAGGTTTTACTGGCCTCATATTGGTCAAACTCAAAATGTCAGTTTATGAAACATAACTCCAAAAATACACATGCAATATGTCTAATAATGCCTGAAGAAATGCATCTTTGAGAGTTTTCCTGAAAAAAAAACATTTGGTACCGTTTGCAAAAACAAAAAGTAATGTTTTACTCAATTTGACAGTAATGTACTTAGAATCCTGAGATAATGCGAATAAAGCAATAAAAATGTATTCCAACATAATTCCTAATCCAAACGTGCAAAGTGTCTAAAAATGCCTGTGATATTGAATACATGTGAGTTTTACTAGATACAGTTGTTTTTCTATGGTTTGCAAATACAAAAATGAGGTATTACTCAATATGACTGTATACTGTAACACTCAATATGACAGTTATTTAAACATAACTCCTACACCACACATGGAAAATGGCTAATAATGCCTGAAATAATGCATCTTTGGGAGTTTTACTAGAAATGTATGCTTTTTTAAATCTTGCAAATGCAAAAAGTAGTTTTTACTCAATATGACTATAATGTTCTTAGAATCCTGAGATAATGCGAAAAAAGCAATAAAAATGTATTCAAACATAACTTCTAAACAACACATGCAAAATGGCTAATAATGCCTAGAGATATGTATTTTTGTTAGTAGTACTAGAAAAATGATCTTTTGTAAGGTTTCTAAAGACACAAGTTAGTTTTTTTATTCAATATAACAGTGTGACTGTCAACCTAAATATGAAAGGTTTATAATCATAACTCCAAAACCAAACATGAAATTTGTCTTAAAAAGCCTGTAATACTGAATTTACGTGAGTTTGACCTGAATCAGGTATTTTGGAAAGGTTCAAAAATACAAAAATCAGGTTTTACTGGCCTCATATTGGTCAAACTCAAAATGTCAGTTTATGAAACATAACTCCAAAAATACACATGCAATATGTCTAATAATGCCTGAAGAAATGCATCTTTGAGAGTTTTCCTGAAAAAAAAACATTTGGTACCGTTTGCAAAAACAAAAAGTAATGTTTTACTCAATTTGACAGTAATGTACTTAGAATCCTGAGATAATGCGAATAAAGCAATAAAAATGTATTCCAACATAATTCCTAATCCAAACGTGCAAAGTGTCTAAAAATGCCTGTGATATTGAATACATGTGAGTTTTACTAGATACAGTTGTTTTTCTATGGTTTGCAAATACAAAATTGAGGTATTACTCAATATGACTGTATACTGTAACACTCAATATGACAGTTATTTAAACATAACTCCTACACCACACATGGAAAATGGCTAATAATGCCTTAAATAATGCATCTTTGGGAGTTTTACTCGAAACATATGCTTTTTTAAATCTTGCAAATGCAAAAAGTAGTTTTTTACTCAATATGACTATAATGTTCTTAGAATCCTGAGATAATGCGAAAAAAGCAATAAAAATGTATTCAAACATAACTTCTAAACAACACATGCAAAATGGCTAATAATGCCTAGAGATATGTATTTTTGTTAGTAGTACTAGAAAAATGATCTTTTGTAAGGTTTCTAAAGACACAAGTTTGTTTTTTTATTCAATATAACAGTGTGACTGTCAACCTAAATATGAAAGGTTTATAATCATAACTCCAAAACCAAACATGAAATTTGTCTAAAAAAGCCTGTAATGTTGAATTTATGTGAGTTTGACCTGAATCAGGTATTTTGGAAAGGTTCAAAAATACAAAAATCAGGTTTTACTGGCCTCATATTGGTCAAACTCAAAATGTCAGTTTATGAAACATAACTCCAAAAATACACATGCAATATGTCTAATAATGCCTGAAGAAATGCATCTTTGAGAGTTTTCCTGAAAAAAAAACATTTGGTACCGTTTGCAAAAACAAAAAGTAATGTTTTACTCAATTTGACAGTAATGTACTTAGAATCCTGAGATAATGCGAATAAAGCAATAAAAATGTATTCCAACATAATTCCTAATCCAAACGTGCAAAGTGTCTAAAAATGCCTGTGATATTGAATACATGTGAGTTTTACTAGATACAGTTGTTTTTCTATGGTTTGCAAATACAAAAATGAGGTATTACTCAATATGACTGTATACTGTAACACTCAATATGACAGTTATTTAAACATAACTCCTACACCACACATGGAAAATGGCTAATAATGCCTGAAATAATGCATCTTTGGGAGTTTTACTCGAAATCTATGCTTTTTTAAATCTTGCAAATGCAAAAAGTAGTTTTTACTCAATATGACTATAATGTTCTTAGAATCCTGAGATAATGCGAAAAAAGCAATAAAAATGTATTCAAACATAACTTCTAAACAACACATGCAAAATGGCTAATAATGCCTAGAGATATGTATTTTTGTTAGTAGTACTAGAAAAATGATCTTTTGTAAGGTTTCTAAAGACACAAGTTAGTTTTTTTATTCAATATAACAGTGTGACTGTCAACCTAAATATGAAAGGTTTATAATCATAACTCCAAAACCAAACATGAAATTTGTCTAAAAAAGCCTGTAATGTTGAATTTATGTGAGTTTGACCTGAATCAGGTGTTTTGGAAAGGTTCAAAAATACAAAAATCAGGTTTTACTGGCCTCATATTGGTCAAACTCAAAATGTCAGTTTATGAAACATAACTCCAAAAATACATATGCAATATGTCTAATAATGCCTGAAGAAATGCATCTTTGAGAGTTTTCCTGAAAAAAAACACTTGGTACCGTTTGCAAAAACAAAAAGTAATGTTTTACTCAATTTGACAGTAATGTACTTAGAATCCTGAGATAATGCGAATAAAGCAATAAAAATGTATTCCAACATAATTCCTAATCCAAACGTGCAAAGTGTCTAAAAATGCCTGTGATATTGAATACATGTGAGTTTTACTAGATACAGTTGTTTTTCTATGGTTTGCAAATACAAAAATGAGGTATTACTCAATATGACTATAATGTTCTTAGAATCCTGAGATAATGCAAAAAAAGCAATAAAAATGTATTCAAACATAACTTCTAAACAACACATGCAAAATGGCTAATAATGCCTAGAGATATGTATTTTTGTTAGTAGTACTAGAAAAATGATCTTTTGTAAGGTTTCTAAAGACAAAAGTTAGTTTTTTTATTCAATATAACAGTGTGACTGTCAACCTAAATATGAAAGGTTTATAAACATAACTCCAAAACCAAACATGAACTTTGTCTAAAAAAGCCTGTAATATTGAATTTATGTGAGTTTGACCTGAATCAGGTGTTTTGGAAAGGTTCAAAAATACAAAAATCAGGTTTTACTGGCCTCATATTGGTCAAACTCAAAATGTCAGTTTATGAAACATAACTCCAAAAATACACATGCAATATGTCTAATAATGCCTGAAGAAATGCATCTTTGAGAGTTTTCCTGAAAAAAAAAACATTTGGTACCGTTTGCAAAAACAAAAAGTAATGTTTTACTCAATTTGACAGTAATGTACTTAGAATCCTGAGATAATGCGAATAAAGCAATAAAAATGTATTCCAACATAATTCCTAATCCAAACGTGCAAAGTGTCTAAAAATGCCTGTGATATTGAATACATGTGAGTTTTACTAGATACAGTTGTTTTTCTATGGTTTGCAAATACAAAAATGAGGTATTACTCAATATGACTGTATACTGTAACACTGAATATGACAGTTATTTAAACATAACTCCTACACCACACATGGAAAATGGCTAATAATGCCTGAAATAATGCATCTTTGGGAGTTTTACTGGAAAAATATGCTTTTTTAAATCTTGCAAATGCAAAAAGTAGTTTTTTAATCAATATGACTATAATGTTCTTAGAATCCTGAGATAATGCGAAAAAAGCAATAAAAATTTATTCAAACATAACTTCTAAACAACACATGCAAAATGGCTAATAATGCCTAGAGATATGTATTTTTGTTAGTAGTACTAGAAAAATTATCTTTTGTAAGGTTTCTAAAGACAAAAGTTAGTTTTTTTATTCAATATAACAGTGTGACTGTCAACCTAAATATGAAAGGTTTATAAACATAACT
>NW_026907303.1:32500-40100 GCF_033978795.1 Nerophis ophidion | reverse complement strand
ACCTTTTTCCAACTTTTTCTCAAATTGTCCCCCACTTTTGATGGTTCACTTCTGGGTGCCTTTTGGTCATTCCCGGTGTTCCTGCGGCTCGTGCAGCTCGCTGCGGGACTTGTGGAACTCCATCCTGGGTAGGATTTTTAATCAATTTCGGACCTTTTTCCAACTTTTTCTCAAATTGTCCCCCACTTTTGATGGTTCACTTCTGGGTGCCTTTTGGTCATTCCCGGTGTTCCTGCGGCTCGCGCAGCTCGCTGCGGGGCTTCTGGAACTCCATCCTGGGTAGGATTTTTAATCAATTTCGGACCTTTTTCCAACTTTTTCTCAAATTGTCCCCCACTTTTGATGGTTCACTTCTGGGTGCCTTTTGGTCATTCCCGGTGTTCCTGCGGCTCGTGCAGCTCGCTGCGGGGCTTCTGGAACTCCATCCTGGGTAGGATTTTTAATCAATTTCGGACCTTTTTCCAACTTTTTCTCAAATTGTCCCCCACTTTTGATGGTTCACTTCTGGGTGCCTTTTGGTCATTCCCGGTGTTCCTGCGGCTCGCGCAGCTCGCTGCGGGGCTTCTGGAACTCCATCCTGGGTAGGATTTTTAATCAATTTCGGACCTTTTTCCAACTTTTTCTCAAATTGTCCCCCACTTTTGATGGTTCACTTCTGGGTGCCTTTTGGTCATTCCCGGTGTTCCTGCGGCTCGTGCAGCTCGCTGCGGGGCTTCTGGAACTCCATCCTGGGTAGGATTTTTAATCAATTTCGGACCTTTTTCCAACTTTTTCTCAAATTGTCCCCCACTTTTGATGGTTCACTTCTGGGTGCCTTTTGGTCATTCCCGGTGTTCCTGCGGCTCGCGCAGCTCGCTGCGGGGCTTCTGGAACTCCATCCTGGGTAGGATTTTTAATCAATTTCGGACCTTTTTCCAACTTTTTCTCAAATTGTCCCCCACTTTTGATGGTTCACTTCTGGGTGCCTTTTGGTCATTCCCGGTGTTCCTGCGGCTCGTGCAGCTCGCTGCGGGACTCGTGGAACTCCATCCTGGGTAGGATTTTTAAACAATTTGGTACTTTTTCCTCCTTTTCCTCCATTTTTCCCCCACTTTCGCTGGTTCACTTCTGGGTGCCTTTTGGTCATTCCCGGTGTTCCTGCGGCTCGTGCAGCTCGCTGCGGGACTCGTGGAACTCCATCCTGGGTAGGATTTTTAAACAATTTGGTACTTTTTCCTCCTTTTCCTCCATTTTTCCCCCACTTTCGCTGGTTCACTTCTGGGTGCCTTTTGGTCATTCCCGGTGTTCCTGCGGCTCGTGCAGCTCGCTGCGGGACTTGTGGAACTCCATCCTGGGTAGGATTTTTAAACAATTTGGTACTTTTTCCTCCTTTTCCTCCATTTTTCCCCCACTTTCGCTGGTTCACTTCTGGGTGCCTTTTGGTCATTCCCGGTGTTCCTGCGGCTCGTGCAGCTCGCTGCGGGACTTGTGGAACTCCATCCTGGGTAGGATTTTTAAACAATTTGGTACTTTTTCCTCCTTTTCCTCCATTTTTCCCCCACTTTCGCTGGTTCACTTCTGGGTGCCTTTTGGTCATTCCCGGTGTTCCTGCGGCTCGTGCAGCTCGCTGCGGGACTTGTGGAACTCTACCCTGGGTGGGATCATATGATTTTCAACCCATTTTGGACCTTTTTCCCGACTTTCCCTCCATTTCCCTCCCACTTTCGATGGTCCACTCCTGGGTGTCTTTTGGTCATTCCCGGGACCCGGGAAGCCTCGGGCCTGCGGCGGGACTTGTGGATCTCCATGCTGGGCATGATTTTATGAGTTTTCTGGACTTTCTCTTCCCCGGGACCCGGGAGGCAGGCGGCTGGACGTTATGCCCCCTAAAATCCCTCCCTTTGCTCGTAAGGCCAATTTTCCTCCGGATTTACTCTCTATAGACCCCAAGGAAAAAAATACCCGACCGGCGTCCATTTTTGACATCGGTCTCCAATCTAGGGCACGCGGGCCGAAAGCGGTACGCCGGTTCCGAAATCCGGCCCCCGCATTTTTTGGGTATTTTTTGAAAAAAATGGCATTTTTGGGACCGGGGGGACTTGCTGGACTCAGTCCCGGGTGCGGATTTTGAAAACTTTGAGGACTTTTGGATTTTCCCCCAGCTTTTCTCCCCCACTTGCAGTTTGACTTTGCGGGGTGCGTTACGGCTGTGCCGGGCGTCCCTGGACTCGGGTGGCCAGCTGCGGGGCTGGTGGGGGACTGATTTTTGAACACTTTGAGGACTTTTGGCTACTATGCCAGCTTTTCTCCCCCACTTGCAGTGTGACTTTGCGGGCCTTGTTACGGAGGTGCCGGGCTTCCCTGGACTCGGGTGGCCAGCTGCGGGACTTGTGGGACTGATTTTGGAACACTTTGAGGACATTTAACTTCTTTCCCAGCTTTTTTCCCCTCCACTTCCAGTTTGACTTTGCGGGGTGCGTTATGGACGTGCTGGGCATCCCGGAACTCGGGCGGCCGGCTGCGGGACATTTTGCCCTCCTCCAAACCCCAGCCCTCTTTGTTTATCATGCCTATTTTCTGCTGGACACACACCCTCTCTTTTGAGCTGCCTCTTTTTTTAAATTTGGATATGATTTATTGATGAATGGATTTGTTTTCCCCTTTTTAAATGATGGTTGATGTCTATCTTTTTAATACTTGCTTCTGGCTGCAGCCGAGACTTACAGTGTGATGCATCCAACCCCAACCCTGGTTTTTGTTTCCCTTAAAAACTTGGGGAAATGGACAGCTTTTTGGGGGGGCACTTCCAGCAAATGGAGGGACCTATTTGGAATTCCCCACCCGGGTGGAGATCCACGGCGAGCCGGCCTTCCTAAAGGGACAGCAACATGGACACTCTGCCATCATTGCAGCTTCTTTTTTTTTTTGGGGCACTCTGTCATATTTCCAGCTTTTTTTCGTGCTGACTTCCAGCAAATAGAGGGACCTGTTTTGAATTCCCTACCCGGGTGTAGATCCACGGCAAGCCGGCCTTCTTAAAGGGACAGGCACCCCCCTGTCCCTTGACACCTGCTTCCCTCCTCGGCGTCACCGAAATCCCACAAAATGACTGAAAATAGGACCCCAAATGACATCACTCGGTCCGGTTCTTTGGGTCTCACTCGGGGGCTTCTTTGACTCTGGAAGGCATGGTGAACCAAAAGTAGACACTTGGAAAAAATCCCCACTTTACAAGTTGACACTTTGAAAAAAAATCCCGACTATATAAGTTGACACTTGGAAAAAATCCCCACTTTATAAGTTGACACTTGGAAAAAATCCCGACTTTATAAGTTGACACTTAGAAAAAATCCCCACTTTATAAGTTGACACTTAGAAAAAATCCCGACTTTATAAGTTGACACTTAGAAAAAATCCCCACTTTATTTTGGAAAGGTTGGTACACCAAAAGTGGACACTTAGAAAAAATCCCCACTTTATTTTGGAAAGGTTGGTACACCAAAAGTGGACACTTAGAAAAAATCCCGACTTTGACTTTCGCAGGTCTATTACACTAAAAGTTGACACTCTGTCATATTTCCAGCTTTTTTTTGTGCTGACTTCCAGCAGATAGAGGGACCTATTTTGAATTCCCTACCCTGGTGCAGAACCACGGCAAGCCGGCCTTCCTAAAGGCACAGGCACATGGACACTCTGCCATAAGTGCAGCTTTTTCTTCTAAGGGTGCAGCGGCGGCGGAAGTCCACCGGAGGGCTCCAAATCCCCGCTTTCCTTTTTAGGCTTAAAGTGGCTTTTCCCTCCTTAAAAACTTGGGGAAATGGACAGCTTTTTGGGGGGGCACTTCCAGCAAATAGAGGGACCTATTTGGAATTCCCCACCCGGGTGGAGATCCACGGCAAGCCGGCCTTCTTAAAGGGACAGGCACATGGACACTCTGCCATCATTGCAGCTTCTTCTTTTTTTTTTCCCCCTGTCATATTTCCAGCTTTTTCGTGCTGACTTCCAGCAAATAGAGGGACCTGTTTTGAATTCCCTACCCGGGTGTAGATCCACGGCAAGCCGGCCTTCTTAAAGGGACAGGCACCCCCCTGTCCCTTGACACCTGCTTCCCTCCTCGGCGTCACCGAAATCCCACAAAATGACTGAAAATAGGACCCCAAATGACATCACTCGGTCCGGTTTTTTGGGTCTCACTCGGGGGCTTCTTTGACTCTGGAAGGCATGGTGAACCAAAAGTGGACACTTGGAAAAAAAATCCCCACTTTACAGGTTGACACTTGGAAAAGAATCCCCACTTTATAAATTGACACTTGGAAAAAATCCCGACTATATAAGTTGACACTTAGAAAAAATCCCGACTATATAAGTTGACACTTAGAAAAAATCCCCACTTTATTTTGGAAGTGTTGGTACACCAAAAGTTGACACTTAGAAAAAATCCCGACTTTATTTTGGAAGGGTTGGTACACCAAAAGTTGACACTTAGAAAAAATCCCGACTTTATTTTGGAAGGGTTGGTACACCAAAAGTTGACACTTAGAAAAAATCCCAACTTTTACACTTAGAAAAAATCCAGCTTTTTGTTGCTGACTTCCATCAAATAGAGGGACTTTTTCCATGTTTCTTAACCGGGTGTCGATCCAAGGCAGGTGGGCCTTCTGGAAGCGACACCCTCCTTGACACTTAGAAAAAATCCAGCTTTTTGTTGCTGACTTCCATCAAATAGAGGGACTTTTTCCATGTTTCTTAACCGGGTGTCGATCCAAGGCAGGTGGGCCTTCTGGAAGCGACACCCTCCTTGACACTTAGAAAAAATCCAGCTTTTTGTTGCTGACTTCCATCAAATAGAGGGACTTTTTCCATGTTTCTTAACCGGGTGTCGATCCAAGGCAGGTGGGCCTTCTGGAAGCGACACCCTCCTTGACACTTAGAAAAAATCCAGCTTTTTGTTGCTGACTTCCATCAAATAGAGGGACTTTTTCCATGTTTCTTAACCGGGTGTCGATCCAAGGCAGGTGGGCCTTCTGGAAGCGACACCCTCCTTGACACTTAGAAAAAATCCAGCTTTTTGTTGCTGACTTCCATCAAATAGAGGGACTTTTTCCATGTTTCTTAACCGGGTGTCGATCCAAGGCAGGTGGGCCTTCTGGAAGCGACCCTCTCCTTCACACTCTGTCATATTTTCAGCTTTTTTGTGCTGACTTCCATTCAATAGAGGGACTTTTTCCATGTTTCTTAACCGGGTGTCGATCCAAGGCAGGTGGGCCTTCTGGAAGCGACACCCTCCTTCACACTTAGAAAAAATCCAGCTTTTTGTTGCTGACTTCCATTAAGTAGAGGGACTTTTTTCTTTTTTCTTAACCGGGTGGTGATCCAAGGCGGGTGGGCCTTCTGGAAGCGACACCCTCCTTGACACTTAGAAAAAATCCAGCTTTTTGTTGCTGACTTCCATCAAATAGAGGGACTTTTTCCATGTTTCTTAACCGGGTGTCGATCCAAGGCAGGTGGGCCTTCTGGAAGCGACACCCTCCTTCACACTTAGAAAAAATCCAGCTTTTTGTTGCTGACTTCCATTAAGTAGAGGGACTTTTTTCTTTTTTCTTAACCGGGTGGTGATCCAAGGCGGGTGGGCCTTCTGGAAGCGACACCCTCCTTGACACTTAGAAAAAATCCAGCTTTTTGTTGCTGACTTCCATCAAATAGAGGGACTTTTTCCATGTTTCTTAACCGGGTGTCGATCCAAGGCAGGTGGGCCTTCTGGAAGCGACACCCTCCTTCACACTTAGAAAAAATCCAGCTTTTTGTTGCTGACTTCCATTAAGTAGAGGGACTTTTTTCTTTTTTCTTAACCGGGTGGTGATCCAAGGCGGGTGGGCCTTCTGGAAGCGACACCCTCCTTGACACTTAGAAAAAATCCAGCTTTTTGTTGCTGACTTCCATCAAATAGAGGGACTTTTTCCATGTTTCTTAACCGGGTGTCGATCCAAGGCAGGTGGGCCTTCTGGAAGCGACACCCTCCTTGACACTTAGAAAAAATCCAGCTTTTTGTTGCTGACTTCCATCAAATAGAGGGACCTATTTGGAATTCCCCACCCGGGTGGAGATCCACGGCAAGCCGGCTTTCCTAAAAGGACAGGCACATGGACACTATTCGCAGCTTCTTTTTTTTTTTTTGGCACTGACTTCCAGCTAAGGGTGCAGCGGCGGCGGAAGTCCACCGGAGGGCTCCAAATCCCCGCTTTCCTTTTTAGGCTTAAAGTTGCCTTTCCCTCTTTAGAGCCTTGGGCAAATGTACAGCTATATTTTGTGCTGACTTCCAGCAAATAGAGGGACCTGTTTTGAATTCCCTACCCGGGTGTAGATCCACGGCAAGCCGGCCTTCTTAAAGGGACAGGCACCCCCCTCCCGGAACACCTGCTTCGCTCCTCGGCGTCACCGAAATCCCACAAAATGACTCAAAATAGGGCCCCAAATGACATCACTCGGCCCGGTTGTTTAGGTCTCACTCTGGGGCTTCTATGACCCTGGAGGGCATGGTACAGCAAAAGTGGACACTTAGAAAAAATCCCGACTTTTAAAAGTTGACACTTAGAAAAAATCCCGACTTTTAAAAGTTGACACTTAGAAAAAATCCCGACTTTATTTTGGAAGGGTTGGTACGCGAAAAGTTGACACTTAGAAAAAATCCCGACTTTGTTTTGGAAGTGTTGGTACTCCAAAAGTTGACACTTAGAAAAAATCCCGACTTTGTTTTGGAAGGGTTGGTACTCCAAAAGTTGACACTTAGAAAAAATCCCGACTTTGTTTTGGAAGGGTTGGTACTCCAAAAGTTGACACTTAGAAAAAATCCCGACTTTGACACTTAGAAAAATTCCAGCTTTTTTTCCCTCTGACTTCCATCAAATAGAGGGACTTTTTTCATGTTTCTTAGCCGGGTGTCGATCCAAGGCGGGCGGGCCTTCTGGAAGCGACACCCTCCTTGACACTTTGTCATATTTTCAGCTTTTTTGTGCTGACTTCCATTCAATAGAGGGACTTTTTTCATGTTTCTTAACCGGAATGTGATCCAAGGCGGGTGGGCCTTCTGGAATGGACACCCGCCTGGACACTTAGGGTTAGGGTTAGGGTTAGGGTTGGGATTAGGGTTAGGGTTAGCGGGGCGTTCTTGAAGGGACTCCCTCCGGAACACCTTGTCATATTTCCAGCTTTTTTCCTCTGACTTCCATCAAATAGAGGGACTACTTTTGACTTATCGACCCGGCTGGTGATCCAAGGCCGGGGGGCCTCCTGGAAGGGACCCCCGCCTGGACACCTAGGGTTAGGGTTAGGGTTAGGGTTGGGATTAGGGTTAGGGTTAGGGTTAGGGTTAGCCAGCTTTTTGTTGCTGACGGCGGGTGGGCCTTCTGGAAGCGACACCCTCCTAGATACTCTGTCATATTTGCAGCTTTTTGTTGCTGACTTCCATTAAATAGAGGGACTTTTTTCATTTTTCTTAACCGAGTGGTGATCCAAGGCGGGTGGGCCTTCTGGAAGCGACACCCTCCTTGACACTTAGAAAAATTCCAGCTTTTTGTTGCTGACTTCCATTAACTAGAGGGACTTTTTTCATTTTTCTTAACCG
>NW_026907303.1:12500-22500 GCF_033978795.1 Nerophis ophidion | reverse complement strand
TATGTTTGTCCACCCAGGGTGTCCGTGTCCCCTGGTGTGTCCGTCATAGCGCCCCCTAGGCGGGCACGCCGTAGGGCCGAGCCCCTGTCGCTCCGGCCCTGGGAAAAGCCCCGAGAGGCTGGGTCGAATCAGGTCTTTCCATTTTTTATGTTTGTCCACCCAGGGTGTCCGTGTCCCCTGGTGTGTCCGTCATAGCGCCCCCTAGGCGGGCACGCCGTAGGACCGAGCCCCTGTCGCTCCGGCCCTGGGAAAAGCCCCGAGAGGCTGGGTCGAATCAGGTCTTTCAATTTTTTATGTTTGTCCACCCAGGGTGTCCGTGTCCCCTGGTGTGTCCGTCATAGCGCCCCCTAGGCGGGCACGCCGTAGGACCGAGCCCCTGTCGCTCCGGCCCTGGGAAAAGCCCCGAGAGGCTGGGTCGAATCAGGTCTTTCAATTTTTATGTTTGTCCATCCATGGTTTAAATGTCCCGAAATGTGTCCGGGATAGCGCCCCCTGGCCGGGCGCGCACTCAGGACCGAGCCCCTGTCGCTCGAGTCCTGGAAGTCCTTAAGAAAGAGGCTGGTCTGAAATCAGGTCGAAAAAATTTTTATGTTTGTCCATCCATGGTTTAAATGTCCCGAAATGTGTCCGGGATAGCGCCCCCTGGCCGGGCGCGCACTCAGGACCGAGCCCCTGTCGCTCGAGTCCTGGAAGTCCTTAAGAAAGAGGCTGGTCTGAAATCAGGTCGAAAAAATTTTTATGTTTGTTCTTCCAGGGTGTCCATGTCCCTAAATGTGTCCGAGATAGCGCCCCCTAGGCGGCCACGCATGTCCGCGTGAGCCCCTGTCCTCAGAGCCTGGAAGAACCATTCGAAAAAAGAACCATCGAAAAGAGGGGGAAAATCCAACTTTTGAGTCCCAAAATAGCTCACTTTGACTCGGACACATTTCCTGCCAATTCGGCCTGTCTAAGCCTGGCGCACCTACTAACGTGATGGGGGTGTTTTGGTAGACCTGGTAAAAACAGGGAAAATCGAAAGAGGCTTAAAGTAGGCTAGAACTCAAGCCTCTCTCGTTGTTGGACTTAGAAAAAATCCGGCTCGAAAAATAAATCCCATTGAAATGCATTGGGCTTGGCGCTGGGATTTTTTTCTAAGTATGTGAACGAAAGAGGCTAAGGAGGCTGGAAGTTAGGCCTCTCTCGTTGTTGGACTTAGAAAAAATCCACTTTTTTTGGCTGGGATTTTTTCTAAGTGTCACATGGAAGAGGCTAAACAGGCTGGAGGCCAGGCCTCTCTCGTTGTTGGACTTAGAAAAAATCCCAAAAGTGGACACTCTGACAAAATCACGCATGTTGACACTTAGGCAAAAAATCCAACTTTTGCTCCACGGAAGAAAGAGGCTAAGGAGGCTGGAAGTTAGGCCTCTCTCGTTGTTGGACTTAGAAAAAATCCACTTTTTTTGCACGGGATTTTTTCTAAGTGTCTCATGGAAGAGGCTAGACAGGCTGGAGGCCAGGCCTCTCTCGTTGTTGGACTTTGAAAAAATCCCAAAAGTGGACACTCTGACAAAATCACGCATGTTGACACTTTGGCAAAAAATCCAACTTTTTTGGACTTGGCCCGGCTTTTCTTCCATTTGTCCCCCACTTGGGCTGGTTCACTCCTGGGTATCTTTTGGTCATTCCCGGGGGCCCCGGAGCTCGCGCAGCTCGCTGCGGGACTTCTGGAACTCCATCCTGGGTAGGATTTTTAAACAATTTCGGACCTTTTTCCAACTTTTTCTCAAATTGTCCCCCACTTTCGCTGGTTCACTCCTGGGTATCTTTTGGTCATTCCCGGGGGTCCCGGAGCTCGCGCAGCTCGCTGCGGGACTTCTGGAACTCCATCCTGGGTAGGATTTTTAAACAATTTCGGACCTTTTTCCAACTTTTTCTCAAATTGTCCCCCACTTTCGCTGGTTCACTCCTGGGTATCTTTTGGTCATTCCCGGGGGTCCCGGAGCTCGCGCAGCTCGCTGCGGGACTTCTGGAACTCCATCCTGGGTAGGATTTTTAAACAATTTCGGACCTTTTTCCAACTTTTTCTCAAATTGTCCCCCACTTTTGATGGTTCACTTCTGGGTGCCTTTTGGTCATTCCCGGTGTTCCTGCGGCTCGCGCAGCTCGCTGCGGGGCTTCTGGAACTCCATCCTGGGTAGGATTTTTAATCAATTTCGGACCTTTTTCCAACTTTTTCTCAAATTGTCCCCCACTTTTGATGGTTCACTTCTGGGTGCCTTTTGGTCATTCCCGGTGTTCCTGCGGCTCGCGCAGCTCGCTGCGGGGCTTCTGGAACTCCATCCTGGGTAGGATTTTTAATCAATTTCGGACCTTTTTCCAACTTTTTCTCAAATTGTCCCCCACTTTTGATGGTTCACTTCTGGGTGCCTTTTGGTCATTCCCGGTGTTCCTGCGGCTCGTGCAGCTCGCTGCGGGACTTGTGGAACTCCATCCTGGGTAGGATTTTTAATCAATTTCGGACCTTTTTCCAACTTTTTCTCAAATTGTCCCCCACTTTTGATGGTTCACTTCTGGGTGCCTTTTGGTCATTCCCGGTGTTCCTGCGGCTCGCGCAGCTCGCTGCGGGGCTTCTGGAACTCCATCCTGGGTAGGATTTTTAATCAATTTCGGACCTTTTTCCAACTTTTTCTCAAATTGTCCCCCACTTTTGATGGTTCACTTCTGGGTGCCTTTTGGTCATTCCCGGTGTTCCTGCGGCTCGTGCAGCTCGCTGCGGGGCTTCTGGAACTCCATCCTGGGTAGGATTTTTAATCAATTTCGGACCTTTTTCCAACTTTTTCTCAAATTGTCCCCCACTTTTGATGGTTCACTTCTGGGTGCCTTTTGGTCATTCCCGGTGTTCCTGCGGCTCGCGCAGCTCGCTGCGGGGCTTCTGGAACTCCATCCTGGGTAGGATTTTTAATCAATTTCGGACCTTTTTCCAACTTTTTCTCAAATTGTCCCCCACTTTTGATGGTTCACTTCTGGGTGCCTTTTGGTCATTCCCGGTGTTCCTGCGGCTCGTGCAGCTCGCTGCGGGGCTTCTGGAACTCCATCCTGGGTAGGATTTTTAATCAATTTCGGACCTTTTTCCAACTTTTTCTCAAATTGTCCCCCACTTTTGATGGTTCACTTCTGGGTGCCTTTTGGTCATTCCCGGTGTTCCTGCGGCTCGCGCAGCTCGCTGCGGGGCTTCTGGAACTCCATCCTGGGTAGGATTTTTAATCAATTTCGGACCTTTTTCCAACTTTTTCTCAAATTGTCCCCCACTTTTGATGGTTCACTTCTGGGTGCCTTTTGGTCATTCCCGGTGTTCCTGCGGCTCGTGCAGCTCGCTGCGGGACTCGTGGAACTCCATCCTGGGTAGGATTTTTAAACAATTTGGTACTTTTTCCTCCTTTTCCTCCATTTTTCCCCCACTTTCGCTGGTTCACTTCTGGGTGCCTTTTGGTCATTCCCGGTGTTCCTGCGGCTCGTGCAGCTCGCTGCGGGACTCGTGGAACTCCATCCTGGGTAGGATTTTTAAACAATTTGGTACTTTTTCCTCCTTTTCCTCCATTTTTCCCCCACTTTCGCTGGTTCACTTCTGGGTGCCTTTTGGTCATTCCCGGTGTTCCTGCGGCTCGTGCAGCTCGCTGCGGGACTTGTGGAACTCCATCCTGGGTAGGATTTTTAAACAATTTGGTACTTTTTCCTCCTTTTCCTCCATTTTTCCCCCACTTTCGCTGGTTCACTTCTGGGTGCCTTTTGGTCATTCCCGGTGTTCCTGCGGCTCGTGCAGCTCGCTGCGGGACTTGTGGAACTCCATCCTGGGTAGGATTTTTAAACAATTTGGTACTTTTTCCTCCTTTTCCTCCATTTTTCCCCCACTTTCGCTGGTTCACTTCTGGGTGCCTTTTGGTCATTCCCGGTGTTCCTGCGGCTCGTGCAGCTCGCTGCGGGACTTGTGGAACTCTACCCTGGGTGGGATCATATGATTTTCAACCCATTTTGGACCTTTTTCCCGACTTTCCCTCCATTTCCCTCCCACTTTCGATGGTCCACTCCTGGGTGTCTTTTGGTCATTCCCGGGACCCGGGAAGCCTCGGGCCTGCGGCGGGACTTGTGGATCTCCATGCTGGGCATGATTTTATGAGTTTTCTGGACTTTCTCTTCCCCGGGACCCGGGAGGCAGGCGGCTGGACGTTATGCCCCCTAAAATCCCTCCCTTTGCTCGTAAGGCCAATTTTCCTCCGGATTTACTCTCTATAGACCCCAAGGAAAAAAATACCCGACCGGCGTCCATTTTTGACATCGGTCTCCAATCTAGGGCACGCGGGCCGAAAGCGGTACGCCGGTTCCGAAATCCGGCCCCCGCATTTTTTGGGTATTTTTTGAAAAAAATGGCATTTTTGGGACCGGGGGGACTTGCTGGACTCAGTCCCGGGTGCGGATTTTGAAAACTTTGAGGACTTTTGGATTTTCCCCCAGCTTTTCTCCCCCACTTGCAGTTTGACTTTGCGGGGTGCGTTACGGCTGTGCCGGGCGTCCCTGGACTCGGGTGGCCAGCTGCGGGGCTGGTGGGGGACTGATTTTTGAACACTTTGAGGACTTTTGGCTACTATGCCAGCTTTTCTCCCCCACTTGCAGTGTGACTTTGCGGGCCTTGTTACGGAGGTGCCGGGCTTCCCTGGACTCGGGTGGCCAGCTGCGGGACTTGTGGGACTGATTTTGGAACACTTTGAGGACATTTAACTTCTTTCCCAGCTTTTTTCCCCTCCACTTCCAGTTTGACTTTGCGGGGTGCGTTATGGACGTGCTGGGCATCCCGGAACTCGGGCGGCCGGCTGCGGGACATTTTGCCCTCCTCCAAACCCCAGCCCTCTTTGTTTATCATGCCTATTTTCTGCTGGACACACACCCTCTCTTTTGAGCTGCCTCTTTTTTTAAATTTGGATATGATTTATTGATGAATGGATTTGTTTTCCCCTTTTTAAATGATGGTTGATGTCTATCTTTTTAATACTTGCTTCTGGCTGCAGCCGAGACTTACAGTGTGATGCATCCAACCCCAACCCTGGTTTTTGTTTCCCTTAAAAACTTGGGGAAATGGACAGCTTTTTGGGGGGGCACTTCCAGCAAATGGAGGGACCTATTTGGAATTCCCCACCCGGGTGGAGATCCACGGCGAGCCGGCCTTCCTAAAGGGACAGCAACATGGACACTCTGCCATCATTGCAGCTTCTTTTTTTTTTTGGGGCACTCTGTCATATTTCCAGCTTTTTTTCGTGCTGACTTCCAGCAAATAGAGGGACCTGTTTTGAATTCCCTACCCGGGTGTAGATCCACGGCAAGCCGGCCTTCTTAAAGGGACAGGCACCCCCCTGTCCCTTGACACCTGCTTCCCTCCTCGGCGTCACCGAAATCCCACAAAATGACTGAAAATAGGACCCCAAATGACATCACTCGGTCCGGTTCTTTGGGTCTCACTCGGGGGCTTCTTTGACTCTGGAAGGCATGGTGAACCAAAAGTAGACACTTGGAAAAAATCCCCACTTTACAAGTTGACACTTTGAAAAAAAATCCCGACTATATAAGTTGACACTTGGAAAAAATCCCCACTTTATAAGTTGACACTTGGAAAAAATCCCGACTTTATAAGTTGACACTTAGAAAAAATCCCCACTTTATAAGTTGACACTTAGAAAAAATCCCGACTTTATAAGTTGACACTTAGAAAAAATCCCCACTTTATTTTGGAAAGGTTGGTACACCAAAAGTGGACACTTAGAAAAAATCCCCACTTTATTTTGGAAAGGTTGGTACACCAAAAGTGGACACTTAGAAAAAATCCCGACTTTGACTTTCGCAGGTCTATTACACTAAAAGTTGACACTCTGTCATATTTCCAGCTTTTTTTTGTGCTGACTTCCAGCAGATAGAGGGACCTATTTTGAATTCCCTACCCTGGTGCAGAACCACGGCAAGCCGGCCTTCCTAAAGGCACAGGCACATGGACACTCTGCCATAAGTGCAGCTTTTTCTTCTAAGGGTG
Source organism: Nerophis ophidion (assembly GCF_033978795.1). NCBI lineage: Eukaryota > Metazoa > Chordata > Actinopteri > Syngnathiformes > Syngnathidae > Nerophis > Nerophis ophidion. The sequence goes on along the minus strand of NW_026907303.1, from coordinate 16,448 downwards.
CAGCGGCGGCGGAAGTCCACCGGAGGGCTCCAAATCCCCGCTTTCCTTTTTAGGCTTAAAGTGGCTTTTCCCTCCTTAAAAACTTGGGGAAATGGACAGCTTTTTGGGGGGGCACTTCCAGCAAATAGAGGGACCTATTTGGAATTCCCCACCCGGGTGGAGATCCACGGCAAGCCGGCCTTCTTAAAGGGACAGGCACATGGACACTCTGCCATCATTGCAGCTTCTTCTTTTTTTTTTCCCCCTGTCATATTTCCAGCTTTTTCGTGCTGACTTCCAGCAAATAGAGGGACCTGTTTTGAATTCCCTACCCGGGTGTAGATCCACGGCAAGCCGGCCTTCTTAAAGGGACAGGCACCCCCCTGTCCCTTGACACCTGCTTCCCTCCTCGGCGTCACCGAAATCCCACAAAATGACTGAAAATAGGACCCCAAATGACATCACTCGGTCCGGTTTTTTGGGTCTCACTCGGGGGCTTCTTTGACTCTGGAAGGCATGGTGAACCAAAAGTGGACACTTGGAAAAAAAATCCCCACTTTACAGGTTGACACTTGGAAAAGAATCCCCACTTTATAAATTGACACTTGGAAAAAATCCCGACTATATAAGTTGACACTTAGAAAAAATCCCGACTATATAAGTTGACACTTAGAAAAAATCCCCACTTTATTTTGGAAGTGTTGGTACACCAAAAGTTGACACTTAGAAAAAATCCCGACTTTATTTTGGAAGGGTTGGTACACCAAAAGTTGACACTTAGAAAAAATCCCGACTTTATTTTGGAAGGGTTGGTACACCAAAAGTTGACACTTAGAAAAAATCCCAACTTTTACACTTAGAAAAAATCCAGCTTTTTGTTGCTGACTTCCATCAAATAGAGGGACTTTTTCCATGTTTCTTAACCGGGTGTCGATCCAAGGCAGGTGGGCCTTCTGGAAGCGACACCCTCCTTGACACTTAGAAAAAATCCAGCTTTTTGTTGCTGACTTCCATCAAATAGAGGGACTTTTTCCATGTTTCTTAACCGGGTGTCGATCCAAGGCAGGTGGGCCTTCTGGAAGCGACACCCTCCTTGACACTTAGAAAAAATCCAGCTTTTTGTTGCTGACTTCCATCAAATAGAGGGACTTTTTCCATGTTTCTTAACCGGGTGTCGATCCAAGGCAGGTGGGCCTTCTGGAAGCGACACCCTCCTTGACACTTAGAAAAAATCCAGCTTTTTGTTGCTGACTTCCATCAAATAGAGGGACTTTTTCCATGTTTCTTAACCGGGTGTCGATCCAAGGCAGGTGGGCCTTCTGGAAGCGACACCCTCCTTGACACTTAGAAAAAATCCAGCTTTTTGTTGCTGACTTCCATCAAATAGAGGGACTTTTTCCATGTTTCTTAACCGGGTGTCGATCCAAGGCAGGTGGGCCTTCTGGAAGCGACCCTCTCCTTCACACTCTGTCATATTTTCAGCTTTTTTGTGCTGACTTCCATTCAATAGAGGGACTTTTTCCATGTTTCTTAACCGGGTGTCGATCCAAGGCAGGTGGGCCTTCTGGAAGCGACACCCTCCTTCACACTTAGAAAAAATCCAGCTTTTTGTTGCTGACTTCCATTAAGTAGAGGGACTTTTTTCTTTTTTCTTAACCGGGTGGTGATCCAAGGCGGGTGGGCCTTCTGGAAGCGACACCCTCCTTGACACTTAGAAAAAATCCAGCTTTTTGTTGCTGACTTCCATCAAATAGAGGGACTTTTTCCATGTTTCTTAACCGGGTGTCGATCCAAGGCAGGTGGGCCTTCTGGAAGCGACACCCTCCTTCACACTTAGAAAAAATCCAGCTTTTTGTTGCTGACTTCCATTAAGTAGAGGGACTTTTTTCTTTTTTCTTAACCGGGTGGTGATCCAAGGCGGGTGGGCCTTCTGGAAGCGACACCCTCCTTGACACTTAGAAAAAATCCAGCTTTTTGTTGCTGACTTCCATCAAATAGAGGGACTTTTTCCATGTTTCTTAACCGGGTGTCGATCCAAGGCAGGTGGGCCTTCTGGAAGCGACACCCTCCTTCACACTTAGAAAAAATCCAGCTTTTTGTTGCTGACTTCCATTAAGTAGAGGGACTTTTTTCTTTTTTCTTAACCGGGTGGTGATCCAAGGCGGGTGGGCCTTCTGGAAGCGACACCCTCCTTGACACTTAGAAAAAATCCAGCTTTTTGTTGCTGACTTCCATCAAATAGAGGGACTTTTTCCATGTTTCTTAACCGGGTGTCGATCCAAGGCAGGTGGGCCTTCTGGAAGCGACACCCTCCTTGACACTTAGAAAAAATCCAGCTTTTTGTTGCTGACTTCCATCAAATAGAGGGACCTATTTGGAATTCCCCACCCGGGTGGAGATCCACGGCAAGCCGGCTTTCCTAAAAGGACAGGCACATGGACACTATTCGCAGCTTCTTTTTTTTTTTTTGGCACTGACTTCCAGCTAAGGGTGCAGCGGCGGCGGAAGTCCACCGGAGGGCTCCAAATCCCCGCTTTCCTTTTTAGGCTTAAAGTTGCCTTTCCCTCTTTAGAGCCTTGGGCAAATGTACAGCTATATTTTGTGCTGACTTCCAGCAAATAGAGGGACCTGTTTTGAATTCCCTACCCGGGTGTAGATCCACGGCAAGCCGGCCTTCTTAAAGGGACAGGCACCCCCCTCCCGGAACACCTGCTTCGCTCCTCGGCGTCACCGAAATCCCACAAAATGACTCAAAATAGGGCCCCAAATGACATCACTCGGCCCGGTTGTTTAGGTCTCACTCTGGGGCTTCTATGACCCTGGAGGGCATGGTACAGCAAAAGTGGACACTTAGAAAAAATCCCGACTTTTAAAAGTTGACACTTAGAAAAAATCCCGACTTTTAAAAGTTGACACTTAGAAAAAATCCCGACTTTATTTTGGAAGGGTTGGTACGCGAAAAGTTGACACTTAGAAAAAATCCCGACTTTGTTTTGGAAGTGTTGGTACTCCAAAAGTTGACACTTAGAAAAAATCCCGACTTTGTTTTGGAAGGGTTGGTACTCCAAAAGTTGACACTTAGAAAAAATCCCGACTTTGTTTTGGAAGGGTTGGTACTCCAAAAGTTGACACTTAGAAAAAATCCCGACTTTGACACTTAGAAAAATTCCAGCTTTTTTTCCCTCTGACTTCCATCAAATAGAGGGACTTTTTTCATGTTTCTTAGCCGGGTGTCGATCCAAGGCGGGCGGGCCTTCTGGAAGCGACACCCTCCTTGACACTTTGTCATATTTTCAGCTTTTTTGTGCTGACTTCCATTCAATAGAGGGACTTTTTTCATGTTTCTTAACCGGAATGTGATCCAAGGCGGGTGGGCCTTCTGGAATGGACACCCGCCTGGACACTTAGGGTTAGGGTTAGGGTTAGGGTTGGGATTAGGGTTAGGGTTAGCGGGGCGTTCTTGAAGGGACTCCCTCCGGAACACCTTGTCATATTTCCAGCTTTTTTCCTCTGACTTCCATCAAATAGAGGGACTACTTTTGACTTATCGACCCGGCTGGTGATCCAAGGCCGGGGGGCCTCCTGGAAGGGACCCCCGCCTGGACACCTAGGGTTAGGGTTAGGGTTAGGGTTGGGATTAGGGTTAGGGTTAGGGTTAGGGTTAGCCAGCTTTTTGTTGCTGACGGCGGGTGGGCCTTCTGGAAGCGACACCCTCCTAGATACTCTGTCATATTTGCAGCTTTTTGTTGCTGACTTCCATTAAATAGAGGGACTTTTTTCATTTTTCTTAACCGAGTGGTGATCCAAGGCGGGTGGGCCTTCTGGAAGCGACACCCTCCTTGACACTTAGAAAAATTCCAGCTTTTTGTTGCTGACTTCCATTAACTAGAGGGACTTTTTTCATTTTTCTTAACCGGGTGGTGATCCAAGGCGGGTGGGCCTTCTGGAAGCGACACCCTCCTTGACACT
>NW_026907303.1:0-2500 GCF_033978795.1 Nerophis ophidion | reverse complement strand
CCCTAGGCGGGCACGCCGTAGGGCCGAGCCCCTGTCGCTCCGGCCCTGGGAAAAGCCCCGAGAGGCTGGGTCGAATCAGGTCTTTCCATTTTTTATGTTTGTCCACCCAGGGTGTCCGTGTCCCCTGGTGTGTCCGTCATAGCGCCCCCTAGGCGGGCACGCCGTAGGACCGAGCCCCTGTCGCTCCGGCCCTGGGAAAAGCCCCGAGAGGCTGGGTCGAATCAGGTCTTTCAATTTTTTATGTTTGTCCACCCAGGGTGTCCGTGTCCCCTGGTGTGTCCGTCATAGCGCCCCCTAGGCGGGCACGCCGTAGGACCGAGCCCCTGTCGCTCCGGCCCTGGGAAAAGCCCCGAGAGGCTGGGTCGAATCAGGTCTTTCAATTTTTATGTTTGTCCATCCATGGTTTAAATGTCCCGAAATGTGTCCGGGATAGCGCCCCCTGGCCGGGCGCGCACTCAGGACCGAGCCCCTGTCGCTCGAGTCCTGGAAGTCCTTAAGAAAGAGGCTGGTCTGAAATCAGGTCGAAAAAATTTTTATGTTTGTCCATCCATGGTTTAAATGTCCCGAAATGTGTCCGGGATAGCGCCCCCTGGCCGGGCGCGCACTCAGGACCGAGCCCCTGTCGCTCGAGTCCTGGAAGTCCTTAAGAAAGAGGCTGGTCTGAAATCAGGTCGAAAAAATTTTTATGTTTGTTCTTCCAGGGTGTCCATGTCCCTAAATGTGTCCGAGATAGCGCCCCCTAGGCGGCCACGCATGTCCGCGTGAGCCCCTGTCCTCAGAGCCTGGAAGAACCATTCGAAAAAAGAACCATCGAAAAGAGGGGGAAAATCCAACTTTTGAGTCCCAAAATAGCTCACTTTGACTCGGACACATTTCCTGCCAATTCGGCCTGTCTAAGCCTGGCGCACCTACTAACGTGATGGGGGTGTTTTGGTAGACCTGGTAAAAACAGGGAAAATCGAAAGAGGCTTAAAGTAGGCTAGAACTCAAGCCTCTCTCGTTGTTGGACTTAGAAAAAATCCGGCTCGAAAAATAAATCCCATTGAAATGCATTGGGCTTGGCGCTGGGATTTTTTTCTAAGTATGTGAACGAAAGAGGCTAAGGAGGCTGGAAGTTAGGCCTCTCTCGTTGTTGGACTTAGAAAAAATCCACTTTTTTTGGCTGGGATTTTTTCTAAGTGTCACATGGAAGAGGCTAAACAGGCTGGAGGCCAGGCCTCTCTCGTTGTTGGACTTAGAAAAAATCCCAAAAGTGGACACTCTGACAAAATCACGCATGTTGACACTTAGGCAAAAAATCCAACTTTTGCTCCACGGAAGAAAGAGGCTAAGGAGGCTGGAAGTTAGGCCTCTCTCGTTGTTGGACTTAGAAAAAATCCACTTTTTTTGCACGGGATTTTTTCTAAGTGTCTCATGGAAGAGGCTAGACAGGCTGGAGGCCAGGCCTCTCTCGTTGTTGGACTTTGAAAAAATCCCAAAAGTGGACACTCTGACAAAATCACGCATGTTGACACTTTGGCAAAAAATCCAACTTTTTTGGACTTGGCCCGGCTTTTCTTCCATTTGTCCCCCACTTGGGCTGGTTCACTCCTGGGTATCTTTTGGTCATTCCCGGGGGCCCCGGAGCTCGCGCAGCTCGCTGCGGGACTTCTGGAACTCCATCCTGGGTAGGATTTTTAAACAATTTCGGACCTTTTTCCAACTTTTTCTCAAATTGTCCCCCACTTTCGCTGGTTCACTCCTGGGTATCTTTTGGTCATTCCCGGGGGTCCCGGAGCTCGCGCAGCTCGCTGCGGGACTTCTGGAACTCCATCCTGGGTAGGATTTTTAAACAATTTCGGACCTTTTTCCAACTTTTTCTCAAATTGTCCCCCACTTTCGCTGGTTCACTCCTGGGTATCTTTTGGTCATTCCCGGGGGTCCCGGAGCTCGCGCAGCTCGCTGCGGGACTTCTGGAACTCCATCCTGGGTAGGATTTTTAAACAATTTCGGACCTTTTTCCAACTTTTTCTCAAATTGTCCCCCACTTTTGATGGTTCACTTCTGGGTGCCTTTTGGTCATTCCCGGTGTTCCTGCGGCTCGCGCAGCTCGCTGCGGGGCTTCTGGAACTCCATCCTGGGTAGGATTTTTAATCAATTTCGGACCTTTTTCCAACTTTTTCTCAAATTGTCCCCCACTTTTGATGGTTCACTTCTGGGTGCCTTTTGGTCATTCCCGGTGTTCCTGCGGCTCGCGCAGCTCGCTGCGGGGCTTCTGGAACTCCATCCTGGGTAGGATTTTTAATCAATTTCGGACCTTTTTCCAACTTTTTCTCAAATTGTCCCCCACTTTTGATGGTTCACTTCTGGGTGCCTTTTGGTCATTCCCGGTGTTCCTGCGGCTCGTGCAGCTCGCTGCGGGGCTTCTGGAACTCCATCCTGGGTAGGATTTTTAATCAATTTCGGACCTTTTTCCAACTTTTTCTCAAATTGTCCCCCACTTTTGATGGTTCACTTCTGG
>NW_026907302.1:0-40662 GCF_033978795.1 Nerophis ophidion | reverse complement strand
AACCAAGCCTGTGCCTCCAGTCCGTCTGGGTGGCGTCCCATCATTCGTGGGCCTTCTGGGGACTTTGTTGTGGTGTGTGTGTTGTTGGGGGGCCACAAGTTTGACACACAAACTTGTCTCAGACACTACAATAAACAGGAGTTGGAGAAAAGATCAAAGCAAACATTTTCATGCTTTAAATAAACACCATGATACTTACCTGTGTGTTTGTCCACATTGTGATGCACACATCATGTCGAGTAGACACATCACAAATGTAGGATTAGTTTGGAGAGTCATAACATCGACACTGCAGTGTTGAGCGTGAGCCCCGCCCACTGCAGACCTCCCTATATATTCTCCTCCTGCTCAAAACGGCTCAGTACTCTCCGGCAGTCGAATGGAGCACATCCTGCTGTGGAGACAAACAGAGAAGCCGTAAGTCTCGGGGATTAGAAGTGCCCCACCTACTAGGGAATTAGAAGTGTCCCAGTAGGCATAGACTTTGCAGTGAAAAAGATGATTACGTCCTGCAGTCAGTGCAAAGCCAGCCTGAAGAGGTCAAGAGACCGAAACGCGTCGCTGGATGGCAGGGCCAGTCATGCCCGTCACTAATTTGGCTGTATGTTTCTGACGCAGCATGCGCATCTTTCAGGGTCTTCGGGGGGTTCCGGGGTTGGTGTGGGCGTCGCCCGGGCGGGCTGCAGACGGACTGTGCATTCCCCTTCCCCCAATCCTAACCCTAACCATAATCCTAACCAAGCCTGTGCCTCCAGTCCGTCTGGGTGGCGTCCCATCATTCGTGGGCCTTCTGGGGACTTTGTTGTGGTGTGTGTGTTGTTGGGGGGCCACAAGTTTGACACACAAACTTGTCTCAGACACTACAATAAACAGGAGTTGGAGAAAAGATCAAAGCAAACATTTTCATGCTTTAAATAAACACCATGATACTTACCTGTGTGTTTGTCCACATTGTGATGCACACATCATGTCGAGTAGACACATCACAAATGTAGGATTAGTTTGGAGAGTCATAACATCGACACTGCAGTGTTGAGCGTGAGCCCCGCCCACTGCAGACCTCCCTATATATTCTCCTCCTGCTCAAAACGGCTCAGTACTCTCCGGCAGTCGAATGGAGCACATCCTGCTGTGGAGACAAACAGAGAAGCCGTAAGTCTCGGGGATTAGAAGTGCCCCACCTACTAGGGAATTAGAAGTGTCCCAGTAGGCATAGACTTTGCAGTGAAAAAGATGATTACGTCCTGCAGTCAGTGCAAAGCCAGCCTGAAGAGGTCAAGAGACCGAAACGCGTCGCTGGATGGCAGGGCCAGTCATGCCCGTCACTAATTTGGCTGTATGTTTCTGACGCAGCATGCGCATCTTTCAGGGTCTTCGGGGGGTTCCGGGGTTGGTGTGGGCGTCGCCCGGGCGGGCTGCAGACGGACTGTGCATTCCCCTTCCCCCAATCCTAACCCTAACCATAATCCTAACCAAGCCTGTGCCTCCAGTCCGTCTGGGTGGCGTCCCATCATTCGTGGGCCTTCTGGGGACTTTGTTGTGGTGTGTGTGTTGTTGGGGGGCCACAAGTTTGACACACAAACTTGTCTCAGACACTACAATAAACAGGAGTTGGAGAAAAGATCAAAGCAAACATTTTCATGCTTTAAATAAACACCATGATACTTACCTGTGTGTTTGTCCACATTGTGATGCACACATCATGTCGAGTAGACACATCACAAATGTAGGATTAGTTTGGAGAGTCATAACATCGACACTGCAGTGTTGAGCGTGAGCCCCGCCCACTGCAGACCTCCCTATATATTCTCCTCCTGCTCAAAACGGCTCAGTACTCTCCGGCAGTCGAATGGAGCACATCCTGCTGTGGAGACAAACAGAGAAGCCGTAAGTCTCGGGGATTAGAAGTGCCCCACCTACTAGGGAATTAGAAGTGTCCCAGTAGGCATAGACTTTGCAGTGAAAAAGATGATTACGTCCTGCAGTCAGTGCAAAGCCAGCCTGAAGAGGTCAAGAGACCGAAACGCGTCGCTGGATGGCAGGGCCAGTCATGCCCGTCACTAATTTGGCTGTATGTTTCTGACGCAGCATGCGCATCTTTCAGGGTCTTCGGGGGGTTCCGGGGTTGGTGTGGGCGTCGCCCGGGCGGGCTGCAGACGGACTGTGCATTCCCCTTCCCCCAATCCTAACCCTAACCATAATCCTAACCAAGCCTGTGCCTCCAGTCCGTCTGGGTGGCGTCCCATCATTCGTGGGCCTTCTGGGGACTTTGTTGTGGTGTGTGTGTTGTTGGGGGGCCACAAGTTTGACACACAAACTTGTCTCAGACACTACAATAAACAGGAGTTGGAGAAAAGATCAAAGCAAACATTTTCATGCTTTAAATAAACACCATGATACTTACCTGTGTGTTTGTCCACATTGTGATGCACACATCATGTCGAGTAGACACATCACAAATGTAGGATTAGTTTGGAGAGTCATAACATCGACACTGCAGTGTTGAGCGTGAGCCCCGCCCACTGCAGACCTCCCTATATATTCTCCTCCTGCTCAAAACGGCTCAGTACTCTCCGGCAGTCGAATGGAGCACATCCTGCTGTGGAGACAAACAGAGAAGCCGTAAGTCTCGGGGATTAGAAGTGCCCCACCTACTAGGGAATTAGAAGTGTCCCAGTAGGCATAGACTTTGCAGTGAAAAAGATGATTACGTCCTGCAGTCAGTGCAAAGCCAGCCTGAAGAGGTCAAGAGACCGAAACGCGTCGCTGGATGGCAGGGCCAGTCATGCCCGTCACTAATTTGGCTGTATGTTTCTGACGCAGCATGCGCATCTTTCAGGGTCTTCGGGGGGTTCCGGGGTTGGTGTGGGCGTCGCCCGGGCGGGCTGCAGACGGACTGTGCATTCCCCTTCCCCCAATCCTAACCCTAACCATAATCCTAACCAAGCCTGTGCCTCCAGTCCGTCTGGGTGGCGTCCCATCATTCGTGGGCCTTCTGGGGACTTTGTTGTGGTGTGTGTGTTGTTGGGGGGCCACAAGTTTGACACACAAACTTGTCTCAGACACTACAATAAACAGGAGTTGGAGAAAAGATCAAAGCAAACATTTTCATGCTTTAAATAAACACCATGATACTTACCTGTGTGTTTGTCCACATTGTGATGCACACATCATGTCGAGTAGACACATCACAAATGTAGGATTAGTTTGGAGAGTCATAACATCGACACTGCAGTGTTGAGCGTGAGCCCCGCCCACTGCAGACCTCCCTATATATTCTCCTCCTGCTCAAAACGGCTCAGTACTCTCCGGCAGTCGAATGGAGCACATCCTGCTGTGGAGACAAACAGAGAAGCCGTAAGTCTCGGGGATTAGAAGTGCCCCACCTACTAGGGAATTAGAAGTGTCCCAGTAGGCATAGACTTTGCAGTGAAAAAGATGATTACGTCCTGCAGTCAGTGCAAAGCCAGCCTGAAGAGGTCAAGAGACCGAAACGCGTCGCTGGATGGCAGGGCCAGTCATGCCCGTCACTAATTTGGCTGTATGTTTCTGACGCAGCATGCGCATCTTTCAGGGTCTTCGGGGGGTTCCGGGGTTGGTGTGGGCGTCGCCCGGGCGGGCTGCAGACGGACTGTGCATTCCCCTTCCCCCAATCCTAACCCTAACCATAATCCTAACCAAGCCTGTGCCTCCAGTCCGTCTGGGTGGCGTCCCATCATTCGTGGGCCTTCTGGGGACTTTGTTGTGGTGTGTGTGTTGTTGGGGGGCCACAAGTTTGACACACAAACTTGTCTCAGACACTACAATAAACAGGAGTTGGAGAAAAGATCAAAGCAAACATTTTCATGCTTTAAATAAACACCATGATACTTACCTGTGTGTTTGTCCACATTGTGATGCACACATCATGTCGAGTAGACACATCACAAATGTAGGATTAGTTTGGAGAGTCATAACATCGACACTGCAGTGTTGAGCGTGAGCCCCGCCCACTGCAGACCTCCCTATATATTCTCCTCCTGCTCAAAACGGCTCAGTACTCTCCGGCAGTCGAATGGAGCACATCCTGCTGTGGAGACAAACAGAGAAGCCGTAAGTCTCGGGGATTAGAAGTGCCCCACCTACTAGGGAATTAGAAGTGTCCCAGTAGGCATAGACTTTGCAGTGAAAAAGATGATTACGTCCTGCAGTCAGTGCAAAGCCAGCCTGAAGAGGTCAAGAGACCGAAACGCGTCGCTGGATGGCAGGGCCAGTCATGCCCGTCACTAATTTGGCTGTATGTTTCTGACGCAGCATGCGCATCTTTCAGGGTCTTCGGGGGGTTCCGGGGTTGGTGTGGGCGTCGCCCGGGCGGGCTGCAGACGGACTGTGCATTCCCCTTCCCCCAATCCTAACCCTAACCATAATCCTAACCAAGCCTGTGCCTCCAGTCCGTCTGGGTGGCGTCCCATCATTCGTGGGCCTTCTGGGGACTTTGTTGTGGTGTGTGTGTTGTTGGGGGGCCACAAGTTTGACACACAAACTTGTCTCAGACACTACAATAAACAGGAGTTGGAGAAAAGATCAAAGCAAACATTTTCATGCTTTAAATAAACACCATGATACTTACCTGTGTGTTTGTCCACATTGTGATGCACACATCATGTCGAGTAGACACATCACAAATGTAGGATTAGTTTGGAGAGTCATAACATCGACACTGCAGTGTTGAGCGTGAGCCCCGCCCACTGCAGACCTCCCTATATATTCTCCTCCTGCTCAAAACGGCTCAGTACTCTCCGGCAGTCGAATGGAGCACATCCTGCTGTGGAGACAAACAGAGAAGCCGTAAGTCTCGGGGATTAGAAGTGCCCCACCTACTAGGGAATTAGAAGTGTCCCAGTAGGCATAGACTTTGCAGTGAAAAAGATGATTACGTCCTGCAGTCAGTGCAAAGCCAGCCTGAAGAGGTCAAGAGACCGAAACGCGTCGCTGGATGGCAGGGCCAGTCATGCCCGTCACTAATTTGGCTGTATGTTTCTGACGCAGCATGCGCATCTTTCAGGGTCTTCGGGGGGTTCCGGGGTTGGTGTGGGCGTCGCCCGGGCGGGCTGCAGACGGACTGTGCATTCCCCTTCCCCCAATCCTAACCCTAACCATAATCCTAACCAAGCCTGTGCCTCCAGTCCGTCTGGGTGGCGTCCCATCATTCGTGGGCCTTCTGGGGACTTTGTTGTGGTGTGTGTGTTGTTGGGGGGCCACAAGTTTGACACACAAACTTGTCTCAGACACTACAATAAACAGGAGTTGGAGAAAAGATCAAAGCAAACATTTTCATGCTTTAAATAAACACCATGATACTTACCTGTGTGTTTGTCCACATTGTGATGCACACATCATGTCGAGTAGACACATCACAAATGTAGGATTAGTTTGGAGAGTCATAACATCGACACTGCAGTGTTGAGCGTGAGCCCCGCCCACTGCAGACCTCCCTATATATTCTCCTCCTGCTCAAAACGGCTCAGTACTCTCCGGCAGTCGAATGGAGCACATCCTGCTGTGGAGACAAACAGAGAAGCCGTAAGTCTCGGGGATTAGAAGTGCCCCACCTACTAGGGAATTAGAAGTGTCCCAGTAGGCATAGACTTTGCAGTGAAAAAGATGATTACGTCCTGCAGTCAGTGCAAAGCCAGCCTGAAGAGGTCAAGAGACCGAAACGCGTCGCTGGATGGCAGGGCCAGTCATGCCCGTCACTAATTTGGCTGTATGTTTCTGACGCAGCATGCGCATCTTTCAGGGTCTTCGGGGGGTTCCGGGGTTGGTGTGGGCGTCGCCCGGGCGGGCTGCAGACGGACTGTGCATTCCCCTTCCCCCAATCCTAACCCTAACCATAATCCTAACCAAGCCTGTGCCTCCAGTCCGTCTGGGTGGCGTCCCATCATTCGTGGGCCTTCTGGGGACTTTGTTGTGGTGTGTGTGTTGTTGGGGGGCCACAAGTTTGACACACAAACTTGTCTCAGACACTACAATAAACAGGAGTTGGAGAAAAGATCAAAGCAAACATTTTCATGCTTTAAATAAACACCATGATACTTACCTGTGTGTTTGTCCACATTGTGATGCACACATCATGTCGAGTAGACACATCACAAATGTAGGATTAGTTTGGAGAGTCATAACATCGACACTGCAGTGTTGAGCGTGAGCCCCGCCCACTGCAGACCTCCCTATATATTCTCCTCCTGCTCAAAACGGCTCAGTACTCTCCGGCAGTCGAATGGAGCACATCCTGCTGTGGAGACAAACAGAGAAGCCGTAAGTCTCGGGGATTAGAAGTGCCCCACCTACTAGGGAATTAGAAGTGTCCCAGTAGGCATAGACTTTGCAGTGAAAAAGATGATTACGTCCTGCAGTCAGTGCAAAGCCAGCCTGAAGAGGTCAAGAGACCGAAACGCGTCGCTGGATGGCAGGGCCAGTCATGCCCGTCACTAATTTGGCTGTATGTTTCTGACGCAGCATGCGCATCTTTCAGGGTCTTCGGGGGGTTCCGGGGTTGGTGTGGGCGTCGCCCGGGCGGGCTGCAGACGGACTGTGCATTCCCCTTCCCCCAATCCTAACCCTAACCATAATCCTAACCAAGCCTGTGCCTCCAGTCCGTCTGGGTGGCGTCCCATCATTCGTGGGCCTTCTGGGGACTTTGTTGTGGTGTGTGTGTTGTTGGGGGGCCACAAGTTTGACACACAAACTTGTCTCAGACACTACAATAAACAGGAGTTGGAGAAAAGATCAAAGCAAACATTTTCATGCTTTAAATAAACACCATGATACTTACCTGTGTGTTTGTCCACATTGTGATGCACACATCATGTCGAGTAGACACATCACAAATGTAGGATTAGTTTGGAGAGTCATAACATCGACACTGCAGTGTTGAGCGTGAGCCCCGCCCACTGCAGACCTCCCTATATATTCTCCTCCTGCTCAAAACGGCTCAGTACTCTCCGGCAGTCGAATGGAGCACATCCTGCTGTGGAGACAAACAGAGAAGCCGTAAGTCTCGGGGATTAGAAGTGCCCCACCTACTAGGGAATTAGAAGTGTCCCAGTAGGCATAGACTTTGCAGTGAAAAAGATGATTACGTCCTGCAGTCAGTGCAAAGCCAGCCTGAAGAGGTCAAGAGACCGAAACGCGTCGCTGGATGGCAGGGCCAGTCATGCCCGTCACTAATTTGGCTGTATGTTTCTGACGCAGCATGCGCATCTTTCAGGGTCTTCGGGGGGTTCCGGGGTTGGTGTGGGCGTCGCCCGGGCGGGCTGCAGACGGACTGTGCATTCCCCTTCCCCCAATCCTAACCCTAACCATAATCCTAACCAAGCCTGTGCCTCCAGTCCGTCTGGGTGGCGTCCCATCATTCGTGGGCCTTCTGGGGACTTTGTTGTGGTGTGTGTGTTGTTGGGGGGCCACAAGTTTGACACACAAACTTGTCTCAGACACTACAATAAACAGGAGTTGGAGAAAAGATCAAAGCAAACATTTTCATGCTTTAAATAAACACCATGATACTTACCTGTGTGTTTGTCCACATTGTGATGCACACATCATGTCGAGTAGACACATCACAAATGTAGGATTAGTTTGGAGAGTCATAACATCGACACTGCAGTGTTGAGCGTGAGCCCCGCCCACTGCAGACCTCCCTATATATTCTCCTCCTGCTCAAAACGGCTCAGTACTCTCCGGCAGTCGAATGGAGCACATCCTGCTGTGGAGACAAACAGAGAAGCCGTAAGTCTCGGGGATTAGAAGTGCCCCACCTACTAGGGAATTAGAAGTGTCCCAGTAGGCATAGACTTTGCAGTGAAAAAGATGATTACGTCCTGCAGTCAGTGCAAAGCCAGCCTGAAGAGGTCAAGAGACCGAAACGCGTCGCTGGATGGCAGGGCCAGTCATGCCCGTCACTAATTTGGCTGTATGTTTCTGACGCAGCATGCGCATCTTTCAGGGTCTTCGGGGGGTTCCGGGGTTGGTGTGGGCGTCGCCCGGGCGGGCTGCAGACGGACTGTGCATTCCCCTTCCCCCAATCCTAACCCTAACCATAATCCTAACCAAGCCTGTGCCTCCAGTCCGTCTGGGTGGCGTCCCATCATTCGTGGGCCTTCTGGGGACTTTGTTGTGGTGTGTGTGTTGTTGGGGGGCCACAAGTTTGACACACAAACTTGTCTCAGACACTACAATAAACAGGAGTTGGAGAAAAGATCAAAGCAAACATTTTCATGCTTTAAATAAACACCATGATACTTACCTGTGTGTTTGTCCACATTGTGATGCACACATCATGTCGAGTAGACACATCACAAATGTAGGATTAGTTTGGAGAGTCATAACATCGACACTGCAGTGTTGAGCGTGAGCCCCGCCCACTGCAGACCTCCCTATATATTCTCCTCCTGCTCAAAACGGCTCAGTACTCTCCGGCAGTCGAATGGAGCACATCCTGCTGTGGAGACAAACAGAGAAGCCGTAAGTCTCGGGGATTAGAAGTGCCCCACCTACTAGGGAATTAGAAGTGTCCCAGTAGGCATAGACTTTGCAGTGAAAAAGATGATTACGTCCTGCAGTCAGTGCAAAGCCAGCCTGAAGAGGTCAAGAGACCGAAACGCGTCGCTGGATGGCAGGGCCAGTCATGCCCGTCACTAATTTGGCTGTATGTTTCTGACGCAGCATGCGCATCTTTCAGGGTCTTCGGGGGGTTCCGGGGTTGGTGTGGGCGTCGCCCGGGCGGGCTGCAGACGGACTGTGCATTCCCCTTCCCCCAATCCTAACCCTAACCATAATCCTAACCAAGCCTGTGCCTCCAGTCCGTCTGGGTGGCGTCCCATCATTCGTGGGCCTTCTGGGGACTTTGTTGTGGTGTGTGTGTTGTTGGGGGGCCACAAGTTTGACACACAAACTTGTCTCAGACACTACAATAAACAGGAGTTGGAGAAAAGATCAAAGCAAACATTTTCATGCTTTAAATAAACACCATGATACTTACCTGTGTGTTTGTCCACATTGTGATGCACACATCATGTCGAGTAGACACATCACAAATGTAGGATTAGTTTGGAGAGTCATAACATCGACACTGCAGTGTTGAGCGTGAGCCCCGCCCACTGCAGACCTCCCTATATATTCTCCTCCTGCTCAAAACGGCTCAGTACTCTCCGGCAGTCGAATGGAGCACATCCTGCTGTGGAGACAAACAGAGAAGCCGTAAGTCTCGGGGATTAGAAGTGCCCCACCTACTAGGGAATTAGAAGTGTCCCAGTAGGCATAGACTTTGCAGTGAAAAAGATGATTACGTCCTGCAGTCAGTGCAAAGCCAGCCTGAAGAGGTCAAGAGACCGAAACGCGTCGCTGGATGGCAGGGCCAGTCATGCCCGTCACTAATTTGGCTGTATGTTTCTGACGCAGCATGCGCATCTTTCAGGGTCTTCGGGGGGTTCCGGGGTTGGTGTGGGCGTCGCCCGGGCGGGCTGCAGACGGACTGTGCATTCCCCTTCCCCCAATCCTAACCCTAACCATAATCCTAACCAAGCCTGTGCCTCCAGTCCGTCTGGGTGGCGTCCCATCATTCGTGGGCCTTCTGGGGACTTTGTTGTGGTGTGTGTGTTGTTGGGGGGCCACAAGTTTGACACACAAACTTGTCTCAGACACTACAATAAACAGGAGTTGGAGAAAAGATCAAAGCAAACATTTTCATGCTTTAAATAAACACCATGATACTTACCTGTGTGTTTGTCCACATTGTGATGCACACATCATGTCGAGTAGACACATCACAAATGTAGGATTAGTTTGGAGAGTCATAACATCGACACTGCAGTGTTGAGCGTGAGCCCCGCCCACTGCAGACCTCCCTATATATTCTCCTCCTGCTCAAAACGGCTCAGTACTCTCCGGCAGTCGAATGGAGCACATCCTGCTGTGGAGACAAACAGAGAAGCCGTAAGTCTCGGGGATTAGAAGTGCCCCACCTACTAGGGAATTAGAAGTGTCCCAGTAGGCATAGACTTTGCAGTGAAAAAGATGATTACGTCCTGCAGTCAGTGCAAAGCCAGCCTGAAGAGGTCAAGAGACCGAAACGCGTCGCTGGATGGCAGGGCCAGTCATGCCCGTCACTAATTTGGCTGTATGTTTCTGACGCAGCATGCGCATCTTTCAGGGTCTTCGGGGGGTTCCGGGGTTGGTGTGGGCGTCGCCCGGGCGGGCTGCAGACGGACTGTGCATTCCCCTTCCCCCAATCCTAACCCTAACCATAATCCTAACCAAGCCTGTGCCTCCAGTCCGTCTGGGTGGCGTCCCATCATTCGTGGGCCTTCTGGGGACTTTGTTGTGGTGTGTGTGTTGTTGGGGGGCCACAAGTTTGACACACAAACTTGTCTCAGACACTACAATAAACAGGAGTTGGAGAAAAGATCAAAGCAAACATTTTCATGCTTTAAATAAACACCATGATACTTACCTGTGTGTTTGTCCACATTGTGATGCACACATCATGTCGAGTAGACACATCACAAATGTAGGATTAGTTTGGAGAGTCATAACATCGACACTGCAGTGTTGAGCGTGAGCCCCGCCCACTGCAGACCTCCCTATATATTCTCCTCCTGCTCAAAACGGCTCAGTACTCTCCGGCAGTCGAATGGAGCACATCCTGCTGTGGAGACAAACAGAGAAGCCGTAAGTCTCGGGGATTAGAAGTGCCCCACCTACTAGGGAATTAGAAGTGTCCCAGTAGGCATAGACTTTGCAGTGAAAAAGATGATTACGTCCTGCAGTCAGTGCAAAGCCAGCCTGAAGAGGTCAAGAGACCGAAACGCGTCGCTGGATGGCAGGGCCAGTCATGCCCGTCACTAATTTGGCTGTATGTTTCTGACGCAGCATGCGCATCTTTCAGGGTCTTCGGGGGGTTCCGGGGTTGGTGTGGGCGTCGCCCGGGCGGGCTGCAGACGGACTGTGCATTCCCCTTCCCCCAATCCTAACCCTAACCATAATCCTAACCCTAACCCTAACCCTAACCCTAACCCAACCCTAACCCTAACCCTAACCCTAACCCTAACCCTAACCCTAACCCTAACCCTAACCCTAACCCTAACCCTAACCCTAACCCTAACCCTAACCCTAACCCTAACCCTAACCCTAACCCTAACCCTAACCCTAACCCTAACCCTAACCCTAACCCTAACCCTAACCCTAACCCTAACCCTAACCCTAACCCTAACCCTAACCCTAACCCTAACCCTAACCCTAACCCTAACCCTAACCCTAACCCTAACCCTAACCCTAACCCTAACCCTAACCCTAACCCTAAACCCTAACCCTAACCCTAACCCTAACCCTAACCCTAACCCTAACCCTAACCCTAACCCTAACCCTAACCCTAACCCTAACCCTAACCCTAACCCTAACCCTAACCCTAACCCTAACCCTAACCCTAACCCTTTTTTCGAACTTTTGGACCTTTTCCTTGGATTATATTTTTCTATTTTTACTGCCCATGTGCACATTTTGGCTACCTCCCATTACTGTAGCATATCTTTTATTCATATAATGTCCGAATTTGTGCGGATGCAGCCGCTATTTGGGTCAAATCAATCGACCCAGGCCATGCCATTCGGACGGCCGCCATTAATGCTAACTGTTAGCCCACAACCACATGGTCCTGACTCTCACTCTGGGCCACACAAGAGCGGCCATTTAGGCTACAGAACACCACAGGGAGGTAGCCCCCAAGACAATCATTTTGGCCTCCAAACTAGATGCATGCAAAACATCATAATTATGATGCATCATCAAAAAAATATTAAAAATCATAATTGGCCACCAACCATCAAAAGAATGGTTCAAACACTGACTATCATGATCAAGCCTGCACAAAACAATGCCGGCACGCAGGCTTTGATCTCAGTGAATGCAAACAATTGGGCTGACACAACAATTGGCATATTAAGGAAGCATTATTTAAATTCCATAAAAATTGAAATGGACAAACTGACCACCCAAATTGATTCAAAATGGAGGTCCGCTTTCTTCATCGCTTCCAATTGGGCCAAGAAAAAGTTGGGCTCAAAATTGACTCTTGACACCCTAAAACATGCGGAGACCCAAATCACTTCGCTGGTGTCACCTGACCCCCACATGGCTACCACGACTGGAGACCAGGATGACGCAGGACGAGCAACACCATCAGGACCGACCGATGACGTCACACCGGCGACTCCCCCCGATCCATCCCCGAAACCTCGGGCCCAGGCGGAGATCCATGGCGAGTTCCGTCCTTCTACCGGCGCGGCACCGGCTGTTCCCACGACTCCACAACCGTCCACGATACACGCTGAGGCTACCTGCCCCCCTTCTGTGACGCAAGAATACGGCAGTAAAGGGTTACCCTGCAGACGTCCCGTGATCGACCGGAGACCTTGGACCGTGGGACCCCGGCCCCCCCAGGTACGAAACCGGACTTATAATGAACCCCCTCCCACCTGCAGGCGACTTGGGACGGAGAGGTTGAAGCGCACGAGTGCTGAACTCATCCGGCCTCCTGAATACAGCTCGTACACCATCCCTGTCGAACCAGAGCGACAGCCCAGCACCGACCTCACCGATGTGCTGACACGGTGGTTCCGACAGTGGACTGGCCTATCCCACATGGGGTGCCCTACTCCAGTAAACAATCTGGTAAAATTATTGTGACAAAACAGGTGAAAAAATGTGTCTCACCTACATATGTCTGATTTGCACTATTTTGGCTCATTTGCATATGTCTGACCTGCCCTTATGTGTTGATGTGCCTCTTGCAGGGTCCTCGGGGGTTCCCGTGTTTGGCGGGGCGTCACCTTGGCGGGGGGATAGATGGACAGTGCACACACCCCTCCCCCCCTTTTTCTTTCTCTCTCTCTCTCTCTATCTCTCTATTTTTCACACCCTCCTCTAAACCTAACCCTAACCCTAACCCTAACCCTAACCCTAACCCTAACCCTAACCCTAACCCTAACCCTAACCCTAACCCTAACCCTAACCCTAACCCTAACCCTAACCCTAACCCTAACCCTAACCCTAACCCTAACCCTAACCCTAACCCTAACCCTAACCCTAACCCTAACCCTAACCCTAACCCTAACCCTAACCCTAACCCTAACCCTAACCCTAACCCTAACCCTAACCCTAACCCTAACCCTAACCCTAACCCTAACCCTAACCCTAACCCTAAACCCTAACCCTAACCCTAACCCTAACCCTAACCCTAACCCTAACCCTAACCCTAACCCTAACCCTAACCCTAACCCTAACCCTAACCCTAACCCTAACCCTAACCCTAACCCTAACCCTAACCCTAACCCTAACCCTAACCCTAACCCTAACCCTAACCCTAACCCTAACCCTAACCCTAACCCTAACCCTAACCCTAACCCTAACCCTAACCCTAACCCTAACCCTAACCCTAACCCTAACCCTAACCCTAACCCTAACCCTAACCCTAACCCTAACCACATCCTGCTGTGGAGACAAATAGAGAAGCCGTAAGTCTCGGGGATTAGAAGTGCCCCACCTACTAGGGAATTAGGAGTGTCCCAGTAGGCATAGACTTGCAGTGAAAAAGACGATTACGTCCTGCTATTATTGCAAAGCCAGCCTGAAGAGGTCAAGAGACCGAAACGCGTCGCTGGATGGCAGGGCCAGTCATGCCCGTCACTAATTTGGCTGTGAGTGTCTGACGCAGCATGCGCATCTCTCAGGGTCTTCGGGGGGTTCCGGGGTTGGTGTGGGCGTCGCCCGGGCGGGCTGCAGACGGACTGTGCATTCCCCTTCCCCCAATCCTAACCCTAACCCGAATCCTAACCAAGCCTGTGCCTCCAGTCCGTCTGGGTGGCGTCCCATCATTCGTGGGCCTTCTGGGGACTTTGTTGTGGTGTGTGTGTTGTTTGGGGCCCACAAGTTGATCACCGAAACTTGTTTCAGACACATCACTAAACAGGAATGGGAGAAAGATCAAAGCAAACATTTTAATGCTTTAAATAAACACCATGATACTTACCTGTGTGTTTGTCCACATTGTGATGCACACACCATGTCGAGTAGACACATCACAAATGTAGGATTAGTTTGGAGAGTCAAAAACATCGACACTGCAGTGTTGAGCGTGAGCCCCGCCCACTGCAGGCCTCCTATATATTCTCCTCCTGTTCAAAACGGCTCAGTACTCTCCGGCAGTCGAATGGAGCACATCCTGCTGTGGAGACAAATAGAGAAGCCGTAAGTCTCGGGGATTAGAAGTGCCCCACCTACTAGGGAATTAGGAGTGTCCCAGTAGGCATAGACTTGCAGTGAAAAAGACGATTACGTCCTGCTATCATTGCAAAGCCAGCCTGAAGAGGTCAAGAGACCGAAACGCGTCGCTGGATGGCAGGGCCAGTCATGCCCGTCACTAATTTGGCTGTGAGTGTCTGACGCAGCATGCGCATCTCTCAGGGTCTTCGGGGGGTTCCGGGGTTGGTGTGGGCGTCGCCCGGGCGGGCTGCAGACGGACTGTGCATTCCCCTTCCCCCAATCCTAACCCTAACCCGAATCCTAACCAAGCCTGTGCCTCCAGTCCGTCTGGGTGGCGTCCCATCATTCGTGGGCCTTCTGGGGACTTTGTTGTGGTGTGTGTGTTGTTTGGGGCCCACAAGTTGATCACCGAAACTTGTTTCAGACACATCACTAAACAGGAATGGGAGAAAGATCAAAGCAAACATTTTAATGCTTTAAATAAACACCATGATACTTACCTGTGTGTTTGTCCACATTGTGATGCACACACCATGTCGAGTAGACACATCACAAATGTAGGATTAGTTTGGAGAGTCAAAAACATCGACACTGCAGTGTTGAGCGTGAGCCCCGCCCACTGCAGGCCTCCTATATATTCTCCTCCTGTTCAAAACGGCTCAGTACTCTCCGGCAGTCGAATGGAGCACATCCTGCTGTGGAGACAAATAGAGAAGCCGTAAGTCTCGGGGATTAGAAGTGCCCCACCTACTAGGGAATTAGGAGTGTCCCAGTAGGCATAGACTTGCAGTGAAAAAGACGATTACGTCCTGCTATCATTGCAAAGCCAGCCTGAAGAGGTCAAGAGACCGAAACGCGTCGCTGGATGGCAGGGCCAGTCATGCCCGTCACTAATTTGGCTGTGAGTGTCTGACGCAGCATGCGCATCTCTCAGGGTCTTCGGGGGGTTCCGGGGTTGGTGTGGGCGTCGCCCGGGCGGGCTGCAGACGGACTGTGCATTCCCCTTCCCCCAATCCTAACCCTAACCCGAATCCTAACCAAGCCTGTGCCTCCAGTCCGTCTGGGTGGCGTCCCATCATTCGTGGGCCTTCTGGGGACTTTGTTGTGGTGTGTGTGTTGTTTGGGGCCCACAAGTTGATCACCGAAACTTGTTTCAGACACATCACTAAACAGGAATGGGAGAAAGATCAAAGCAAACATTTTAATGCTTTAAATAAACACCATGATACTTACCTGTGTGTTTGTCCACATTGTGATGCACACACCATGTCGAGTAGACACATCACAAATGTAGGATTAGTTTGGAGAGTCAAAAACATCGACACTGCAGTGTTGAGCGTGAGCCCCGCCCACTGCAGGCCTCCTATATATTCTCCTCCTGTTCAAAACGGCTCAGTACTCTCCGGCAGTCGAATGGAGCACATCCTGCTGTGGAGACAAATAGAGAAGCCGTAAGTCTCGGGGATTAGAAGTGCCCCACCTACTAGGGAATTAGGAGTGTCCCAGTAGGCATAGACTTGCAGTGAAAAAGACGATTACGTCCTGCTATCATTGCAAAGCCAGCCTGAAGAGGTCAAGAGACCGAAACGCGTCGCTGGATGGCAGGGCCAGTCATGCCCGTCACTAATTTGGCTGTGAGTGTCTGACGCAGCATGCGCATCTCTCAGGGTCTTCGGGGGGTTCCGGGGTTGGTGTGGGCGTCGCCCGGGCGGGCTGCAGACGGACTGTGCATTCCCCTTCCCCCAATCCTAACCCTAACCCGAATCCTAACCAAGCCTGTGCCTCCAGTCCGTCTGGGTGGCGTCCCATCATTCGTGGGCCTTCTGGGGACTTTGTTGTGGTGTGTGTGTTGTTTGGGGCCCACAAGTTGATCACCGAAACTTGTTTCAGACACATCACTAAACAGGAATGGGAGAAAGATCAAAGCAAACATTTTAATGCTTTAAATAAACACCATGATACTTACCTGTGTGTTTGTCCACATTGTGATGCACACACCATGTCGAGTAGACACATCACAAATGTAGGATTAGTTTGGAGAGTCAAAAACATCGACACTGCAGTGTTGAGCGTGAGCCCCGCCCACTGCAGGCCTCCTATATATTCTCCTCCTGTTCAAAACGGCTCAGTACTCTCCGGCAGTCGAATGGAGCACATCCTGCTGTGGAGACAAATAGAGAAGCCGTAAGTCTCGGGGATTAGAAGTGCCCCACCTACTAGGGAATTAGGAGTGTCCCAGTAGGCATAGACTTGCAGTGAAAAAGACGATTACGTCCTGCTATCATTGCAAAGCCAGCCTGAAGAGGTCAAGAGACCGAAACGCGTCGCTGGATGGCAGGGCCAGTCATGCCCGTCACTAATTTGGCTGTGAGTGTCTGACGCAGCATGCGCATCTCTCAGGGTCTTCGGGGGGTTCCGGGGTTGGTGTGGGCGTCGCCCGGGCGGGCTGCAGACGGACTGTGCATTCCCCTTCCCCCAATCCTAACCCTAACCCGAATCCTAACCAAGCCTGTGCCTCCAGTCCGTCTGGGTGGCGTCCCATCATTCGTGGGCCTTCTGGGGACTTTGTTGTGGTGTGTGTGTTGTTTGGGGCCCACAAGTTGATCACCGAAACTTGTTTCAGACACATCACTAAACAGGAATGGGAGAAAGATCAAAGCAAACATTTTAATGCTTTAAATAAACACCATGATACTTACCTGTGTGTTTGTCCACATTGTGATGCACACACCATGTCGAGTAGACACATCACAAATGTAGGATTAGTTTGGAGAGTCAAAAACATCGACACTGCAGTGTTGAGCGTGAGCCCCGCCCACTGCAGGCCTCCTATATATTCTCCTCCTGTTCAAAACGGCTCAGTACTCTCCGGCAGTCGAATGGAGCACATCCTGCTGTGGAGACAAATAGAGAAGCCGTAAGTCTCGGGGATTAGAAGTGCCCCACCTACTAGGGAATTAGGAGTGTCCCAGTAGGCATAGACTTGCAGTGAAAAAGACGATTACGTCCTGCTATCATTGCAAAGCCAGCCTGAAGAGGTCAAGAGACCGAAACGCGTCGCTGGATGGCAGGGCCAGTCATGCCCGTCACTAATTTGGCTGTGAGTGTCTGACGCAGCATGCGCATCTCTCAGGGTCTTCGGGGGGTTCCGGGGTTGGTGTGGGCGTCGCCCGGGCGGGCTGCAGACGGACTGTGCATTCCCCTTCCCCCAATCCTAACCCTAACCCGAATCCTAACCAAGCCTGTGCCTCCAGTCCGTCTGGGTGGCGTCCCATCATTCGTGGGCCTTCTGGGGACTTTGTTGTGGTGTGTGTGTTGTTTGGGGCCCACAAGTTGATCACCGAAACTTGTTTCAGACACATCACTAAACAGGAATGGGAGAAAGATCAAAGCAAACATTTTAATGCTTTAAATAAACACCATGATACTTACCTGTGTGTTTGTCCACATTGTGATGCACACACCATGTCGAGTAGACACATCACAAATGTAGGATTAGTTTGGAGAGTCAAAAACATCGACACTGCAGTGTTGAGCGTGAGCCCCGCCCACTGCAGGCCTCCTATATATTCTCCTCCTGTTCAAAACGGCTCAGTACTCTCCGGCAGTCGAATGGAGCACATCCTGCTGTGGAGACAAATAGAGAAGCCGTAAGTCTCGGGGATTAGAAGTGCCCCACCTACTAGGGAATTAGGAGTGTCCCAGTAGGCATAGACTTGCAGTGAAAAAGACGATTACGTCCTGCTATCATTGCAAAGCCAGCCTGAAGAGGTCAAGAGACCGAAACGCGTCGCTGGATGGCAGGGCCAGTCATGCCCGTCACTAATTTGGCTGTGAGTGTCTGACGCAGCATGCGCATCTCTCAGGGTCTTCGGGGGGTTCCGGGGTTGGTGTGGGCGTCGCCCGGGCGGGCTGCAGACGGACTGTGCATTCCCCTTCCCCCAATCCTAACCCTAACCCGAATCCTAACCCTAACCCTAACCCTAACCCTAACCCTAACCCTAACCCTAACCCTAACCCTAACCCTAACCCTAACCCTAACCCTAACCCTAACCCTAACCCTAACCCTAACCCTAACCCTAACCCTAACCCTAACCTAACCCTAACCCTAACCCTAACCCTAACCCATCCAAGCCGTAAAAAATATATTTGGCAAATATCGAGACATTAGCAGGCCGGACAAAGAACTCCTGCAGCTGCTCGACATAAATTTAAGGAGGAACGACTTCGAATTTCATGGGAAGTTCTTCCTCCAGATTAAAGGGACAGCCATGGGGAAGAAATTTGCCCCGGCATACGCCAATATTTTTATGGCGGAATGGGAGACCTCCGCCCTCGCAGCGTGCCCGATCAAGCCCCTGCATTACTTACGGTACCTCGATGATATCTGGGGGGTATGGGCCCACTCCGTAGAGGAGTTTGAGGTGTTCCGCCACACCCTCAATACTCACAACCCCAGTATCACTATCAAGTCCACCACCAGCCCCATGTCGGTGGATTTCTTGGACACCACCACATACAAAGGTCCAGACTTCCCCTCCACTCACAATCTGGACATAAAGGTTTATTTCAAACAGACTGACACCCACGCCCTCCTCCACAAGACCAGTTTCCACCCCCGACATACCTACGCGGGACTGGTCAAGTCCCAGCTGCTAAGATTCCACCGGATCTGCACCAGGCGGGAGGACTTCGTCACGGCCACGGGAGCCCTGTTCACGGCCCTGAGGAAGAGGGGATATTCGAGATCCTTCCTCAGGAGACAGTTCAGGTGCTTCTTGGACCCCAAGAAGCCTCCCCCTGGTGAGTCCATGATCCCCCTGATCACGACCTTCTCACCTGCGGCGGTACAGGTAGCTAGAAGAGTCAAACAAAACTTTAAAGACTTTGTGGATAATAGTGGCAGGCTCCAAAAACATTATTTGGTGTCAGCATACCGTAAGAATCCCAACCTGTGCGATCTGCTGGTCAGGGCTCGGGTCCCCTCCACGAGAGATCCTCCCCCGACTCGGAGCAGCGTCCCCTTCAGACACATCCCGTGGCTACTTAACCGCCACAACGGGAGGGTCTTCCGGCCCCTATGCAGGGGGGACGCACGCACAAAAAACTGCGTTTACGTCATCCGATGCCAGCGTTGCCACGCCCTGTATGTTGGGGAGACGGGAAACACCATCGCCACCCGTTTCCACCAACATAGACACAACATTACTCGACAGAAGAACACCACCACCCACCTGGTGCAACACTTCCTCCGGCACGGGTGGGCTTCTGTCCGGGTTTGTGTCATCCAGCACGACTCCAAATGGAGTGCAGGCCAACGGCGACACGCCGAACGCCTGTGGATGACCAAATTGGGCACTAGACATCCGGGGGGCCTCAATGAGGCGTGAGTGCGAGCCCGCTGGGCCATAGACGGACCGTGCACACCCCTCTTATATTCTTTTTTACACTCTTTTATCGCCCTTCCCCCACCCCTTACCCTAACCCTAACCACTCTCCTTTTTCACTCCTAAAACCTACCCATCTCTCTTTTCTTTACACCTAACACCTACCCATCTCTCCTTCTCTTTATACCTAACCCTAACTCCTAACTCTAACCCTAACCCCAACCCCAACCCCAACCCTAACCCTAACCCTAACCCTAACCCTAACCCTAACCCTAACCACCCCCTGTAGAGCTCTCATAAATAAGTCCTCCTCCTACTCCACCGGCTCATTCGCTCTCCAGCTGTCGATGAGGGGACATCCAGCTGTGAAGACAAGTAAGAAGCCGTGTGTCAGAGAACAGCCAACCTGATGAGGTCTGAGAGACCGAAACGCGTCGTTGGACAGCCAAAACCATTTGGCCGTGTTTGCCACCACACTGCACACCCAGGAGTTTGGCGTTGTACGCCTTCGGGGTTCTCGGGGGGTTCTGCGACTGGTGTGGGCGTCGCCCGGGCGGGCTGCAGACGGACCGAGCACACCCTTACCCCAACCCTAATCCTAACCCCAAACCTAACCCGCCAGTGCCTCCAGTCCGTCTTTGGGTGGCGTTCTGCCGGTCGTGGGGCTTCCTGGGGACTCTGTTTGCGAGGGACGTGAGTGCAAGTGGCACCATGTCAGTGTGGTGAGGAGCTCAAACACATTACAGGAGTTGAGGCACAAAAGAACAACCATATTTACATTGTCTTGCGTGGTTGGGCTGAGGGGTCCGTTGTGACACTGCAGGGGAACCGAAGCTCCACCCCCTGTAGAGCCCTCATAAATAAGTCCTCCTCCTACTCCACCGGCTCATTCGCTCTCCAGCTGTCGATGAGGGGACATCCAGCTGTGAAGACAAGTAAGAAGCCGTGTGTCAGAGAACAGCCAACCTGATGAGGTCTGAGGGACCGAAACGCGTCGTTGGACAGCCAAAACCATTTGGCCGTGTTTGCCACCACACTGCACACCCAGGAGTTTGGCGTTGTACGCCTTCGGGGTTCTCGGGGGGTTCTGCGACTGGTGTGGGCGTCGCCCGGGCGGGCTGCAGACGGACCGAGCACACCCTTACCCCAACCCTAATCCTAACCCCAAACCTAACCCGCCAGTGCCTCCAGTCCGTCTTTGGGTGGCGTTCTGCCGGTCGTGGGGCTTCCTGGGGACTCTGTTTGCGAGGGACGTGAGTGCAAGTGGCACCATGTCAGTGTGGTGAGGAGCTCAAACACATTACAGGAGTTGAGGCACAAAAGAACAACCATATTTACATTGTCTTGCGTGGTTGGGCTGAGGGGTCCGTTGTGACACTGCAGGGGAACCGAAGCTCCACCCCCTGTAGAGCCCTCATAAATAAGTCCTCCTCCTACTCCACCGGCTCATTCGCTCTCCAGCTGTCGATGAGGGGACATCCAGCTGTGAAGACAAGTAAGAAGCCGTGTGTCAGAGAACAGCCAACCTGATGAGGTCTGAGGGACCGAAACGCGTCGTTGGACAGCCAAAACCATTTGGCCGTGTTTGCCACCACACTGCACACCCAGGAGTTTGGCGTTGTACGCCTTCGGGGTTCTCGGGGGGTTCTGCGACTGGTGTGGGCGTCGCCCGGGCGGGCTGCAGACGGACCGAGCACACCCTTACCCCAACCCTAATCCTAACCCCAAACCTAACCCGCCAGTGCCTCCAGTCCGTCTTTGGGTGGCGTTCTGCCGGTCGTGGGGCTTCCTGGGGACTCTGTTTGCGAGGGACGTGAGTGCAAGTGGCACCATGTCAGTGTGGTGAGGAGCTCAAACACATTACAGGAGTTGAGGCACAAAAGAACAACCATATTTACATTGTCTTGCGTGGTTGGGCTGAGGGGTCCGTTGTGACACTGCAGGGGAACCGAAGCTCCACCCCCTGTAGAGCCCTCATAAATAAGTCCTCCTCCTACTCCACCGGCTCATTCGCTCTCCAGCTGTCGATGAGGGGACATCCAGCTGTGAAGACAAGTAAGAAGCCGTGTGTCAGAGAACAGCCAACCTGATGAGGTCTGAGGGACCGAAACGCGTCGTTGGACAGCCAAAACCATTTGGCCGTGTTTGCCACCACACTGCACACCCAGGAGTTTGGCGTTGTACGCCTTCGGGGTTCTCGGGGGGTTCTGCGACTGGTGTGGGCGTCGCCCGGGCGGGCTGCAGACGGACCGAGCACACCCTTACCCCAACCCTAATCCTAACCCCAAACCTAACCCGCCAGTGCCTCCAGTCCGTCTTTGGGTGGCGTTCTGCCGGTCGTGGGGCTTCCTGGGGACTCTGTTTGCGAGGGACGTGAGTGCAAGTGGCACCATGTCAGTGTGGTGAGGAGCTCAAACACATTACAGGAGTTGAGGCACAAAAGAACAACCATATTTACATTGTCTTGCGTGGTTGGGCTGAGGGGTCCGTTGTGACACTGCAGGGGAACCGAAGCTCCACCCCCTGTAGAGCCCTCATAAATAAGTCCTCCTCCTACTCCACCGGCTCATTCGCTCTCCAGCTGTCGATGAGGGGACATCCAGCTGTGAAGACAAGTAAGAAGCCGTGTGTCAGAGAACAGCCAACCTGATGAGGTCTGAGGGACCGAAACGCGTCGTTGGACAGCCAAAACCATTTGGCCGGGTTTGCCACCACACTGCACACCCAGGAGTTTGGCGTTGTACGCCTTCGGGGTTCTCGGGGGGTTCTGCGACTGGTGTGGGCGTCGCCCGGGCGGGCTGCAGACGGACCGAGCACACCCTTACCCCAACCCTAATCCTAACCCCAAACCTAACCCGCCAGTGCCTCCAGTCCGTCTTTGGGTGGCGTTCTGCCGGTCGTGGGGCTTCCTGGGGACTCTGTTTGCGAGGGACGTGAGTGCAAGTGGCACCATGTCAGTGTGGTGAGGAGCTCAAACACATTACAGGAGTTGAGGCACAAAAGAACAACCATATTTACATTGTCTTGCGTGGTTGGGCTGAGGGGTCCGTTGTGACACTGCAGGGGAACCGAAGCTCCACCCCCTGTAGAGCCCTCATAAATAAGTCCTCCTCCTACTCCACCGGCTCATTCGCTCTCCAGCTGTCGATGAGGGGACATCCAGCTGTGAAGACAAGTAAGAAGCCGTGTGTCAGAGAACAGCCAACCTGATGAGGTCTGAGGGACCGAAACGCGTCGTTGGACAGCCAAAACCATTTGGCCGTGTTTGCCACCACACTGCACACCCAGGAGTTTGGCGTTGTACGCCTTCGGGGTTCTCGGGGGGTTCTGCGACTGGTGTGGGCGTCGCCCGGGCGGGCTGCAGACGGACCGAGCACACCCTTACCCCAACCCTAATCCTAACCCCAAACCTAACCCGCCAGTGCCTCCAGTCCGTCTTTGGGTGGCGTTCTGCCGGTCGTGGGGCTTCCTGGGGACTCTGTTTGCGAGGGACGTGAGTGCAAGTGGCACCATGTCAGTGTGGTGAGGAGCTCAAACACATTACAGGAGTTGAGGCACAAAAGAACAACCATATTTACATTGTCTTGCGTGGTTGGGCTGAGGGGTCCGTTGTGACACTGCAGGGGAACCGAAGCTCCACCCCCTGTAGAGCCCTCATAAATAAGTCCTCCTCCTACTCCACCGGCTCATTCGCTCTCCAGCTGTCGATGAGGGGACATCCAGCTGTGAAGACAAGTAAGAAGCCGTGTGTCAGAGAACAGCCAACCTGATGAGGTCTGAGGGACCGAAACGCGTCGTTGGACAGCCAAAACCATTTGGCCGTGTTTGCCACCACACTGCACACCCAGGAGTTTGGCGTTGTACGCCTTCGGGGTTCTCGGGGGGTTCTGCGACTGGTGTGGGCGTCGCCCGGGCGGGCTGCAGACGGACCGAGCACACCCTTACCCCAACCCTAATCCTAACCCCAAACCTAACCCGCCAGTGCCTCCAGTCCGTCTTTGGGTGGCGTTCTGCCGGTCGTGGGGCTTCCTGGGGACTCTGTTTGCGAGGGACGTGAGTGCAAGTGGCACCATGTCAGTGTGGTGAGGAGCTCAAACACATTACAGGAGTGGAGGCACAAAAGAACAACCATATTTACATTGTCTTGCGTGGTTGGGCTGAGGGGTCCGTTGTGACACTGCAGGGGAACCGAAGCTCCACCCCCTGTAGAGCCCTCATAAATAAGTCCTCCTCCTACTCCACCGGCTCATTCGCTCTCCAGCTGTCGATGAGGGGACATCCAGCTGTGAAGACAAGTAAGAAGCCGTGTGTCAGAGAACAGCCAACCTGATGAGGTCTGAGGGACCGAAACGCGTCGTTGGACAGCCAAAACCATTTGGCCGTGTTTGCCACCACACTGCACACCCAGGAGTTTGGCGTTGTACGCCTTCGGGGTTCTCGGGGGGTTCTGCGACTGGTGTGGGCGTCGCCCGGGCGGGCTGCAGACGGACCGAGCACACCCTTACCCCAACCCTAATCCTAACCCCAAACCTAACCCGCCAGTGCCTCCAGTCCGTCTTTGGGTGGCGTTCTGCCGGTCGTGGGGCTTCCTGGGGACTCTGTTTGCGAGGGACGTGAGTGCAAGTGGCACCATGTCAGTGTGGTGAGGAGCTCAAACACATTACAGGAGTTGAGGCACAAAAGAACAACCATATTTACATTGTCTTGCGTGGTTGGGCTGAGGGGTCCGTTGTGACACTGCAGGGGAACCGAAGCTCCACCCCCTGTAGAGCCCTCATAAATAAGTCCTCCTCCTACTCCACCGGCTCATTCGCTCTCCAGCTGTCGATGAGGGGACATCCAGCTGTGAAGACAAGTAAGAAGCCGTGTGTCAGAGAACAGCCAACCTGATGAGGTCTGAGGGACCGAAACGCGTCGTTGGACAGCCAAAACCATTTGGCCGTGTTTGCCACCACACTGCACACCCAGGAGTTTGGCGTTGTACGCCTTCGGGGTTCTCGGGGGGTTCTGCGACTGGTGTGGGCGTCGCCCGGGCGGGCTGCAGACGGACCGAGCACACCCTTACCCCAACCCTAATCCTAACCCCAAACCTAACCCGCCAGTGCCTCCAGTCCGTCTTTGGGTGGCGTTCTGCCGGTCGTGGGGCTTCCTGGGGACTCTGTTTGCGAGGGACGTGAGTGCAAGTGGCACCATGTCAGTGTGGTGAGGAGCTCAAACACATTACAGGAGTTGAGGCACAAAAGAACAACCATATTTACATTGTCTTGCGTGGTTGGGCTGAGGGGTCCGTTGTGACACTGCAGGGGAACCGAAGCTCCACCCCCTGTAGAGCCCTCATAAATAAGTCCTCCTCCTACTCCACCGGCTCATTCGCTCTCCAGCTGTCGATGAGGGGACATCCAGCTGTGAAGACAAGTAAGAAGCCGTGTGTCAGAGAACAGCCAACCTGATGAGGTCTGAGGGACCGAAACGCGTCGTTGGACAGCCAAAACCATTTGGCCGTGTTTGCCACCACACTGCACACCCAGGAGTTTGGCGTTGTACGCCTTCGGGGTTCTCGGGGGGTTCTGCGACTGGTGTGGGCGTCGCCCGGGCGGGCTGCAGACGGACCGAGCACACCCTTACCCCAACCCTAATCCTAACCCCAAACCTAACCCGCCAGTGCCTCCAGTCCGTCTTTGGGTGGCGTTCTGCCGGTCGTGGGGCTTCCTGGGGACTCTGTTTGCGAGGGACGTGAGTGCAAGTGGCACCATGTCAGTGTGGTGAGGAGCTCAAACACATTACAGGAGTTGAGGCACAAAAGAACAACCATATTTACATTGTCTTGCGTGGTTGGGCTGAGGGGTCCGTTGTGACACTGCAGGGGAACCGAAGCTCCACCCCCTGTAGAGCCCTCATAAATAAGTCCTCCTCCTACTCCACCGGCTCATTCGCTCTCCAGCTGTCGATGAGGGGACATCCAGCTGTGAAGACAAGTAAGAAGCCGTGTGTCAGAGAACAGCCAACCTGATGAGGTCTGAGGGACCGAAACGCGTCGTTGGACAGCCAAAACCATTTGGCCGTGTTTGCCACCACACTGCACACCCAGGAGTTTGGCGTTGTACGCCTTCGGGGTTCTCGGGGGGTTCTGCGACTGGTGTGGGCGTCGCCCGGGCGGGCTGCAGACGGACCGAGCACACCCTTACCCCAACCCTAATCCTAACCCCAAACCTAACCCGCCAGTGCCTCCAGTCCGTCTTTGGGTGGCGTTCTGCCGGTCGTGGGGCTTCCTGGGGACTCTGTTTGCGAGGGACGTGAGTGCAAGTGGCACCATGTCAGTGTGGTGAGGAGCTCAAACACATTACAGGAGTTGAGGCACAAAAGAACAACCATATTTACATTGTCTTGCGTGGTTGGGCTGAGGGGTCCGTTGTGACACTGCAGGGGAACCGAAGCTCCACCCCCTGTAGAGCCCTCATAAATAAGTCCTCCTCCTACTCCACCGGCTCATTCGCTCTCCAGCTGTCGATGAGGGGACATCCAGCTGTGAAGACAAGTAAGAAGCCGTGTGTCAGAGAACAGCCAACCTGATGAGGTCTGAGGGACCGAAACGCGTCGTTGGACAGCCAAAACCATTTGGCCGTGTTTGCCACCACACTGCACACCCAGGAGTTTGGCGTTGTACGCCTTCGGGGTTCTCGGGGGGTTCTGCGACTGGTGTGGGCGTCGCCCGGGCGGGCTGCAGACGGACCGAGCACACCCTTACCCCAACCCTAATCCTAACCCCAAACCTAACCCGCCAGTGCCTCCAGTCCGTCTTTGGGTGGCGTTCTGCCGGTCGTGGGGCTTCCTGGGGACTCTGTTTGCGAGGGACGTGAGTGCAAGTGGCACCATGTCAGTGTGGTGAGGAGCTCAAACACATTACAGGAGTTGAGGCACAAAAGAACAACCATATTTACATTGTCTTGCGTGGTTGGGCTGAGGGGTCCGTTGTGACACTGCAGGGGAACCGAAGCTCCACCCCCTGTAGAGCCCTCATAAATAAGTCCTCCTCCTACTCCACCGGCTCATTCGCTCTCCAGCTGTCGATGAGGGGACATCCAGCTGTGAAGACAAGTAAGAAGCCGTGTGTCAGAGAACAGCCAACCTGATGAGGTCTGAGGGACCGAAACGCGTCGTTGGACAGCCAAAACCATTTGGCCGGGTTTGCCACCACACTGCACACCCAGGAGTTTGGCGTTGTACGCCTTCGGGGTTCTCGGGGGGTTCTGCGACTGGTGTGGGCGTCGCCCGGGCGGGCTGCAGACGGACCGAGCACACCCTTACCCCAACCCTAATCCTAACCCCAAACCTAACCCGCCAGTGCCTCCAGTCCGTCTTTGGGTGGCGTTCTGCCGGTCGTGGGGCTTCCTGGGGACTCTGTTTGCGAGGGACGTGAGTGCAAGTGGCACCATGTCAGTGTGGTGAGGAGCTCAAACACATTACAGGAGTTGAGGCACAAAAGAACAACCATATTTACATTGTCTTGCGTGGTTGGGCTGAGGGGTCCGTTGTGACACTGCAGGGGAACCGAAGCTCCACCCCCTGTAGAGCCCTCATAAATAAGTCCTCCTCCTACTCCACCGGCTCATTCGCTCTCCAGCTGTCGATGAGGGGACATCCAGCTGTGAAGACAAGTAAGAAGCCGTGTGTCAGAGAACAGCCAACCTGATGAGGTCTGAGGGACCGAAACGCGTCGTTGGACAGCCAAAACCATTTGGCCGTGTTTGCCACCACACTGCACACCCAGGAGTTTGGCGTTGTACGCCTTCGGGGTTCTCGGGGGGTTCTGCGACTGGTGTGGGCGTCGCCCGGGCGGGCTGCAGACGGACCGAGCACACCCTTACCCCAACCCTAATCCTAACCCCAAACCTAACCCGCCAGTGCCTCCAGTCCGTCTTTGGGTGGCGTTCTGCCGGTCGTGGGGCTTCCTGGGGACTCTGTTTGCGAGGGACGTGAGTGCAAGTGGCACCATGTCAGTGTGGTGAGGAGCTCAAACACATTACAGGAGTTGAGGCACAAAAGAACAACCATATTTACATTGTCTTGCGTGGTTGGGCTGAGGGGTCCGTTGTGACACTGCAGGGGAACCGAAGCTCCACCCCCTGTAGAGCCCTCATAAATAAGTCCTCCTCCTACTCCACCGGCTCATTCGCTCTCCAGCTGTCGATGAGGGGACATCCAGCTGTGAAGACAAGTAAGAAGCCGTGTGTCAGAGAACAGCCAACCTGATGAGGTCTGAGGGACCGAAACGCGTCGTTGGACAGCCAAAACCATTTGGCCGTGTTTGCCACCACACTGCACACCCAGGAGTTTGGCGTTGTACGCCTTCGGGGTTCTCGGGGGGTTCTGCGACTGGTGTGGGCGTCGCCCGGGCGGGCTGCAGACGGACCGAGCACACCCTTACCCCAACCCTAATCCTAACCCCAAACCTAACCCGCCAGTGCCTCCAGTCCGTCTTTGGGTGGCGTTCTGCCGGTCGTGGGGCTTCCTGGGGACTCTGTTTGCGAGGGACGTGAGTGCAAGTGGCACCATGTCAGTGTGGTGAGGAGCTCAAACACATTACAGGAGTTGAGGCACAAAAGAACAACCATATTTACATTGTCTTGCGTGGTTGGGCTGAGGGGTCCGTTGTGACACTGCAGGGGAACCGAAGCTCCACCCCCTGTAGAGCCCTCATAAATAAGTCCTCCTCCTACTCCACCGGCTCATTCGCTCTCCAGCTGTCGATGAGGGGACATCCAGCTGTGAAGACAAGTAAGAAGCCGTGTGTCAGAGAACAGCCAACCTGATGAGGTCTGAGGGACCGAAACGCGTCGTTGGACAGCCAAAACCATTTGGCCGTGTTTGCCACCACACTGCACACCCAGGAGTTTGGCGTTGTACGCCTTCGGGGTTCTCGGGGGGTTCTGCGACTGGTGTGGGCGTCGCCCGGGCGGGCTGCAGACGGACCGAGCACACCCTTACCCCAACCCTAATCCTAACCCCAAACCTAACCCGCCAGTGCCTCCAGTCCGTCTTTGGGTGGCGTTCTGCCGGTCGTGGGGCTTCCTGGGGACTCTGTTTGCGAGGGACGTGAGTGCAAGTGGCACCATGTCAGTGTGGTGAGGAGCTCAAACACATTACAGGAGTTGAGGCACAAAAGAACAACCATATTTACATTGTCTTGCGTGGTTGGGCTGAGGGGTCCGTTGTGACACTGCAGGGGAACCGAAGCTCCACCCCCTGTAGAGCCCTCATAAATAAGTCCTCCTCCTACTCCACCGGCTCATTCGCTCTCCAGCTGTCGATGAGGGGACATCCAGCTGTGAAGACAAGTAAGAAGCCGTGTGTCAGAGAACAGCCAACCTGATGAGGTCTGAGGGACCGAAACGCGTCGTTGGACAGCCAAAACCATTTGGCCGTGTTTGCCACCACACTGCACACCCAGGAGTTTGGCGTTGTACGCCTTCGGGGTTCTCGGGGGGTTCTGCGACTGGTGTGGGCGTCGCCCGGGCGGGCTGCAGACGGACCGAGCACACCCTTACCCCAACCCTAATCCTAACCCCAAACCTAACCCGCCAGTGCCTCCAGTCCGTCTTTGGGTGGCGTTCTGCCGGTCGTGGGGCTTCCTGGGGACTCTGTTTGCGAGGGACGTGAGTGCAAGTGGCACCATGTCAGTGTGGTGAGGAGCTCAAACACATTACAGGAGTTGAGGCACAAAAGAACAACCATATTTACATTGTCTTGCGTGGTTGGGCTGAGGGGTCCGTTGTGACACTGCAGGGGAACCGAAGCTCCACCCCCTGTAGAGCCCTCATAAATAAGTCCTCCTCCTACTCCACCGGCTCATTCGCTCTCCAGCTGTCGATGAGGGGACATCCAGCTGTGAAGACAAGTAAGAAGCCGTGTGTCAGAGAACAGCCAACCTGATGAGGTCTGAGGGACCGAAACGCGTCGTTGGACAGCCAAAACCATTTGGCCGTGTTTGCCACCACACTGCACACCCAGGAGTTTGGCGTTGTACGCCTTCGGGGTTCTCGGGGGGTTCTGCGACTGGTGTGGGCGTCGCCCGGGCGGGCTGCAGACGGACCGAGCACACCCTTACCCCAACCCTAATCCTAACCCCAAACCTAACCCGCCAGTGCCTCCAGTCCGTCTTTGGGTGGCGTTCTGCCGGTCGTGGGGCTTCCTGGGGACTCTGTTTGCGAGGGACGTGAGTGCAAGTGGCACCATGTCAGTGTGGTGAGGAGCTCAAACACATTACAGGAGTTGAGGCACAAAAGAACAACCATATTTACATTGTCTTGCGTGGTTGGGCTGAGGGGTCCGTTGTGACACTGCAGGGGAACCGAAGCTCCACCCCCTGTAGAGCCCTCATAAATAAGTCCTCCTCCTACTCCACCGGCTCATTCGCTCTCCAGCTGTCGATGAGGGGACATCCAGCTGTGAAGACAAGTAAGAAGCCGTGTGTCAGAGAACAGCCAACCTGATGAGGTCTGAGGGACCGAAACGCGTCGTTGGACAGCCAAAACCATTTGGCCGTGTTTGCCACCACACTGCACACCCAGGAGTTTGGCGTTGTACGCCTTCGGGGTTCTCGGGGGGTTCTGCGACTGGTGTGGGCGTCGCCCGGGCGGGCTGCAGACGGACCGAGCACACCCTTACCCCAACCCTAATCCTAACCCCAAACCTAACCCGCCAGTGCCTCCAGTCCGTCTTTGGGTGGCGTTCTGCCGGTCGTGGGGCTTCCTGGGGACTCTGTTTGCGAGGGACGTGAGTGCAAGTGGCACCATGTCAGTGTGGTGAGGAGCTCAAACACATTACAGGAGTTGAGGCACAAAAGAACAACCATATTTACATTGTCTTGCGTGGTTGGGCTGAGGGGTCCGTTGTGACACTGCAGGGGAACCGAAGCTCCACCCCCTGTAGAGCCCTCATAAATAAGTCCTCCTCCTACTCCACCGGCTCATTCGCTCTCCAGCTGTCGATGAGGGGACATCCAGCTGTGAAGACAAGTAAGAAGCCGTGTGTCAGAGAACAGCCAACCTGATGAGGTCTGAGGGACCGAAACGCGTCGTTGGACAGCCAAAACCATTTGGCCGTGTTTGCCACCACACTGCACACCCAGGAGTTTGGCGTTGTACGCCTTCGGGGTTCTCGGGGGGTTCTGCGACTGGTGTGGGCGTCGCCCGG
The DNA here is from genome assembly GCF_033978795.1 of Nerophis ophidion. Classification (NCBI taxonomy): domain Eukaryota; kingdom Metazoa; phylum Chordata; class Actinopteri; order Syngnathiformes; family Syngnathidae; genus Nerophis; species Nerophis ophidion. The sequence goes on along the minus strand of NW_026907302.1, from coordinate 9,787 downwards.
GCGGGCTGCAGACGGACCGAGCACACCCTTACCCCAACCCTAATCCTAACCCCAAACCTAACCCGCCAGTGCCTCCAGTCCGTCTTTGGGTGGCGTTCTGCCGGTCGTGGGGCTTCCTGGGGACTCTGTTTGCGAGGGACGTGAGTGCAAGTGGCACCATGTCAGTGTGGTGAGGAGCTCAAACACATTACAGGAGTTGAGGCACAAAAGAACAACCATATTTACATTGTCTTGCGTGGTTGGGCTGAGGGGTCCGTTGTGACACTGCAGGGGAACCGAAGCTCCACCCCCTGTAGAGCCCTCATAAATAAGTCCTCCTCCTACTCCACCGGCTCATTCGCTCTCCAGCTGTCGATGAGGGGACATCCAGCTGTGAAGACAAGTAAGAAGCCGTGTGTCAGAGAACAGCCAACCTGATGAGGTCTGAGGGACCGAAACGCGTCGTTGGACAGCCAAAACCATTTGGCCGTGTTTGCCACCACACTGCACACCCAGGAGTTTGGCGTTGTACGCCTTCGGGGTTCTCGGGGGGTTCTGCGACTGGTGTGGGCGTCGCCCGGGCGGGCTGCAGACGGACCGAGCACACCCTTACCCCAACCCTAATCCTAACCCCAAACCTAACCCTAACCCTAACCCTAACCACCCCCTGTAGAGCTCTCATAAATAAGTCCTCCTCCTACTCCACCGGCTCATTCGCTCTCCAGCTGTCGATGAGGGGACATCCAGCTGTGAAGACAAGTAAGAAGCCGTGTGTTAGAGAACAGCCAACCTGATGAGGTCTGAGGGACCGAAACGCGTCGTTGGACAGCCAAAACCATTTGGCCGTGTTTGCCACCACACTGCACACCCAGGAGTTTGGCGTTGTACGCCTTCGGGGTTCTCGGGGGGTTCTGCGACTGGTGTGGGCGTCGCCCGGGCGGGCTGCAGACGGACCGAGCACACCCTTACCCCAACCCTAATCCTAACCCCAAACCTAACCCGCCAGTGCCTCCAGTCCGTCTTTGGGTGGCGTTCTGCCGGTCGTGGGGCTTCCTGGGGACTCTGTTTGCGAGGGACGTGAGTGCAAGTGGCACCATGTCAGTGTGGTGAGGAGCTCAAACACATTACAGGAGTTGAGGCACAAAAGAACAACCATATTTACATTGTCTTGCGTGGTTGGGCTGAGGGGTCCGTTGTGACACTGCAGGGGAACCGAAGCTCCACCCCCTGTAGAGCTCTCATAAATAAGTCCTCCTCCTACTCCACCGGCTCATTCGCTCTCCAGCTGTCGATGAGGGGACATCCAGCTGTGAAGACAAGTAAGAAGCCGTGTGTTAGAGAACAGCCAACCTGATGAGGTCTGAGGGACCGAAACGCGTCGTTGGACAGCCAAAACCATTTGGCCGTGTTTGCCACCACACTGCACACCCAGGAGTTTGGCGTTGTACGCCTTCGGGGTTCTCGGGGGGTTCTGCGACTGGTGTGGGCGTCGCCCGGGCGGGCTGCAGACGGACCGAGCACACCCTTACCCCAACCCTAATCCTAACCCCAAACCTAACCCGCCAGTGCCTCCAGTCCGTCTTTGGGTGGCGTTCTGCCGGTCGTGGGGCTTCCTGGGGACTCTGTTTGCGAGGGACGTGAGTGCAAGTGGCACCATGTCAGTGTGGTGAGGAGCTCAAACACATTACAGGAGTTGAGGCACAAAAGAACAACCATATTTACATTGTCTTGCGTGGTTGGGCTGAGGGGTCCGTTGTGACACTGCAGGGGAACCGAAGCTCCACCCCCTGTAGAGCTCTCATAAATAAGTCCTCCTCCTACTCCACCGGCTCATTCGCTCTCCAGCTGTCGATGAGGGGACATCCAGCTGTGAAGACAAGTAAGAAGCCGTGTGTTAGAGAACAGCCAACCTGATGAGGTCTGAGGGACCGAAACGCGTCGTTGGACAGCCAAAACCATTTGGCCGTGTTTGCCACCACACTGCACACCCAGGAGTTTGGCGTTGTACGCCTTCGGGGTTCTCGGGGGGTTCTGCGACTGGTGTGGGCGTCGCCCGGGCGGGCTGCAGACGGACCGAGCACACCCTTACCCCAACCCTAATCCTAACCCCAAACCTAACCCGCCAGTGCCTCCAGTCCGTCTTTGGGTGGCGTTCTGCCGGTCGTGGGGCTTCCTGGGGACTCTGTTTGCGAGGGACGTGAGTGCAAGTGGCACCATGTCAGTGTGGTGAGGAGCTCAAACACATTACAGGAGTTGAGGCACAAAAGAACAACCATATTTACATTGTCTTGCGTGGTTGGGCTGAGGGGTCCGTTGTGACACTGCAGGGGAACCGAAGCTCCACCCCCTGTAGAGCTCTCATAAATAAGTCCTCCTCCTACTCCACCGGCTCATTCGCTCTCCAGCTGTCGATGAGGGGACATCCAGCTGTGAAGACAAGTAAGAAGCCGTGTGTTAGAGAACAGCCAACCTGATGAGGTCTGAGGGACCGAAACGCGTCGTTGGACAGCCAAAACCATTTGGCCGTGTTTGCCACCACACTGCACACCCAGGAGTTTGGCGTTGTACGCCTTCGGGGTTCTCGGGGGGTTCTGCGACTGGTGTGGGCGTCGCCCGGGCGGGCTGCAGACGGACCGAGCACACCCTTACCCCAACCCTAATCCTAACCCCAAACCTAACCCGCCAGTGCCTCCAGTCCGTCTTTGGGTGGCGTTCTGCCGGTCGTGGGGCTTCCTGGGGACTCTGTTTGCGAGGGACGTGAGTGCAAGTGGCACCATGTCAGTGTGGTGAGGAGCTCAAACACATTACAGGAGTTGAGGCACAAAAGAACAACCATATTTACATTGTCTTGCGTGGTTGGGCTGAGGGGTCCGTTGTGACACTGCAGGGGAACCGAAGCTCCACCCCCTGTAGAGCTCTCATAAATAAGTCCTCCTCCTACTCCACCGGCTCATTCGCTCTCCAGCTGTCGATGAGGGGACATCCAGCTGTGAAGACAAGTAAGAAGCCGTGTGTTAGAGAACAGCCAACCTGATGAGGTCTGAGGGACCGAAACGCGTCGTTGGACAGCCAAAACCATTTGGCCGTGTTTGCCACCACACTGCACACCCAGGAGTTTGGCGTTGTACGCCTTCGGGGTTCTCGGGGGGTTCTGCGACTGGTGTGGGCGTCGCCCGGGCGGGCTGCAGACGGACCGAGCACACCCTTACCCCAACCCTAATCCTAACCCCAAACCTAACCCGCCAGTGCCTCCAGTCCGTCTTTGGGTGGCGTTCTGCCGGTCGTGGGGCTTCCTGGGGACTCTGTTTGCGAGGGACGTGAGTGCAAGTGGCACCATGTCAGTGTGGTGAGGAGCTCAAACACATTACAGGAGTTGAGGCACAAAAGAACAACCATATTTACATTGTCTTGCGTGGTTGGGCTGAGGGGTCCGTTGTGACACTGCAGGGGAACCGAAGCTCCACCCCCTGTAGAGCTCTCATAAATAAGTCCTCCTCCTACTCCACCGGCTCATTCGCTCTCCAGCTGTCGATGAGGGGACATCCAGCTGTGAAGACAAGTAAGAAGCCGTGTGTTAGAGAACAGCCAACCTGATGAGGTCTGAGGGACCGAAACGCGTCGTTGGACAGCCAAAACCATTTGGCCGTGTTTGCCACCACACTGCACACCCAGGAGTTTGGCGTTGTACGCCTTCGGGGTTCTCGGGGGGTTCTGCGACTGGTGTGGGCGTCGCCCGGGCGGGCTGCAGACGGACCGAGCACACCCTTACCCCAACCCTAATCCTAACCCCAAACCTAACCCGCCAGTGCCTCCAGTCCGTCTTTGGGTGGCGTTCTGCCGGTCGTGGGGCTTCCTGGGGACTCTGTTTGCGAGGGACGTGAGTGCAAGTGGCACCATGTCAGTGTGGTGAGGAGCTCAAACACATTACAGGAGTTGAGGCACAAAAGAACAACCATATTTACATTGTCTTGCGTGGTTGGGCTGAGGGGTCCGTTGTGACACTGCAGGGGAACCGAAGCTCCACCCCCTGTAGAGCTCTCATAAATAAGTCCTCCTCCTACTCCACCGGCTCATTCGCTCTCCAGCTGTCGATGAGGGGACATCCAGCTGTGAAGACAAGTAAGAAGCCGTGTGTTAGAGAACAGCCAACCTGATGAGGTCTGAGGGACCGAAACGCGTCGTTGGACAGCCAAAACCATTTGGCCGTGTTTGCCACCACACTGCACACCCAGGAGTTTGGCGTTGTACGCCTTCGGGGTTCTCGGGGGGTTCTGCGACTGGTGTGGGCGTCGCCCGGGCGGGCTGCAGACGGACCGAGCACACCCTTACCCCAACCCTAATCCTAACCCCAAACCTAACCCGCCAGTGCCTCCAGTCCGTCTTTGGGTGGCGTTCTGCCGGTCGTGGGGCTTCCTGGGGACTCTGTTTGCGAGGGACGTGAGTGCAAGTGGCACCATGTCAGTGTGGTGAGGAGCTCAAACACATTACAGGAGTTGAGGCACAAAAGAACAACCATATTTACATTGTCTTGCGTGGTTGGGCTGAGGGGTCCGTTGTGACACTGCAGGGGAACCGAAGCTCCACCCCCTGTAGAGCTCTCATAAATAAGTCCTCCTCCTACTCCACCGGCTCATTCGCTCTCCAGCTGTCGATGAGGGGACATCCAGCTGTGAAGACAAGTAAGAAGCCGTGTGTTAGAGAACAGCCAACCTGATGAGGTCTGAGGGACCGAAACGCGTCGTTGGACAGCCAAAACCATTTGGCCGTGTTTGCCACCACACTGCACACCCAGGAGTTTGGCGTTGTACGCCTTCGGGGTTCTCGGGGGGTTCTGCGACTGGTGTGGGCGTCGCCCGGGCGGGCTGCAGACGGACCGAGCACACCCTTACCCCAACCCTAATCCTAACCCCAAACCTAACCCGCCAGTGCCTCCAGTCCGTCTTTGGGTGGCGTTCTGCCGGTCGTGGGGCTTCCTGGGGACTCTGTTTGCGAGGGACGTGAGTGCAAGTGGCACCATGTCAGTGTGGTGAGGAGCTCAAACACATTACAGGAGTTGAGGCACAAAAGAACAACCATATTTACATTGTCTTGCGTGGTTGGGCTGAGGGGTCCGTTGTGACACTGCAGGGGAACCGAAGCTCCACCCCCTGTAGAGCTCTCATAAATAAGTCCTCCTCCTACTCCACCGGCTCATTCGCTCTCCAGCTGTCGATGAGGGGACATCCAGCTGTGAAGACAAGTAAGAAGCCGTGTGTTAGAGAACAGCCAACCTGATGAGGTCTGAGGGACCGAAACGCGTCGTTGGACAGCCAAAACCATTTGGCCGTGTTTGCCACCACACTGCACACCCAGGAGTTTGGCGTTGTACGCCTTCGGGGTTCTCGGGGGGTTCTGCGACTGGTGTGGGCGTCGCCCGGGCGGGCTGCAGACGGACCGAGCACACCCTTACCCCAACCCTAATCCTAACCCCAAACCTAACCCGCCAGTGCCTCCAGTCCGTCTTTGGGTGGCGTTCTGCCGGTCGTGGGGCTTCCTGGGGACTCTGTTTGCGAGGGACGTGAGTGCAAGTGGCACCATGTCAGTGTGGTGAGGAGCTCAAACACATTACAGGAGTTGAGGCACAAAAGAACAACCATATTTACATTGTCTTGCGTGGTTGGGCTGAGGGGTCCGTTGTGACACTGCAGGGGAACCGAAGCTCCACCCCCTGTAGAGCTCTCATAAATAAGTCCTCCTCCTACTCCACCGGCTCATTCGCTCTCCAGCTGTCGATGAGGGGACATCCAGCTGTGAAGACAAGTAAGAAGCCGTGTGTTAGAGAACAGCCAACCTGATGAGGTCTGAGGGACCGAAACGCGTCGTTGGACAGCCAAAACCATTTGGCCGTGTTTGCCACCACACTGCACACCCAGGAGTTTGGCGTTGTACGCCTTCGGGGTTCTCGGGGGGTTCTGCGACTGGTGTGGGCGTCGCCCGGGCGGGCTGCAGACGGACCGAGCACACCCTTACCCCAACCCTAATCCTAACCCCAAACCTAACCCGCCAGTGCCTCCAGTCCGTCTTTGGGTGGCGTTCTGCCGGTCGTGGGGCTTCCTGGGGACTCTGTTTGCGAGGGACGTGAGTGCAAGTGGCACCATGTCAGTGTGGTGAGGAGCTCAAACACATTACAGGAGTTGAGGCACAAAAGAACAACCATATTTACATTGTCTTGCGTGGTTGGGCTGAGGGGTCCGTTGTGACACTGCAGGGGAACCGAAGCTCCACCCCCTGTAGAGCTCTCATAAATAAGTCCTCCTCCTACTCCACCGGCTCATTCGCTCTCCAGCTGTCGATGAGGGGACATCCAGCTGTGAAGACAAGTAAGAAGCCGTGTGTTAGAGAACAGCCAACCTGATGAGGTCTGAGGGACCGAAACGCGTCGTTGGACAGCCAAAACCATTTGGCCGTGTTTGCCACCACACTGCACACCCAGGAGTTTGGCGTTGTACGCCTTCGGGGTTCTCGGGGGGTTCTGCGACTGGTGTGGGCGTCGCCCGGGCGGGCTGCAGACGGACCGAGCACACCCTTACCCCAACCCTAATCCTAACCCCAAACCTAACCCGCCAGTGCCTCCAGTCCGTCTTTGGGTGGCGTTCTGCCGGTCGTGGGGCTTCCTGGGGACTCTGTTTGCGAGGGACGTGAGTGCAAGTGGCACCATGTCAGTGTGGTGAGGAGCTCAAACACATTACAGGAGTTGAGGCACAAAAGAACAACCATATTTACATTGTCTTGCGTGGTTGGGCTGAGGGGTCCGTTGTGACACTGCAGGGGAACCGAAGCTCCACCCCCTGTAGAGCTCTCATAAATAAGTCCTCCTCCTACTCCACCGGCTCATTCGCTCTCCAGCTGTCGATGAGGGGACATCCAGCTGTGAAGACAAGTAAGAAGCCGTGTGTTAGAGAACAGCCAACCTGATGAGGTCTGAGGGACCGAAACGCGTCGTTGGACAGCCAAAACCATTTGGCCGTGTTTGCCACCACACTGCACACCCAGGAGTTTGGCGTTGTACGCCTTCGGGGTTCTCGGGGGGTTCTGCGACTGGTGTGGGCGTCGCCCGGGCGGGCTGCAGACGGACCGAGCACACCCTTACCCCAACCCTAATCCTAACCCCAAACCTAACCCGCCAGTGCCTCCAGTCCGTCTTTGGGTGGCGTTCTGCCGGTCGTGGGGCTTCCTGGGGACTCTGTTTGCGAGGGACGTGAGTGCAAGTGGCACCATGTCAGTGTGGTGAGGAGCTCAAACACATTACAGGAGTTGAGGCACAAAAGAACAACCATATTTACATTGTCTTGCGTGGTTGGGCTGAGGGGTCCGTTGTGACACTGCAGGGGAACCGAAGCTCCACCCCCTGTAGAGCTCTCATAAATAAGTCCTCCTCCTACTCCACCGGCTCATTCGCTCTCCAGCTGTCGATGAGGGGACATCCAGCTGTGAAGACAAGTAAGAAGCCGTGTGTTAGAGAACAGCCAACCTGATGAGGTCTGAGGGACCGAAACGCGTCGTTGGACAGCCAAAACCATTTGGCCGTGTTTGCCACCACACTGCACACCCAGGAGTTTGGCGTTGTACGCCTTCGGGGTTCTCGGGGGGTTCTGCGACTGGTGTGGGCGTCGCCCGGGCGGGCTGCAGACGGACCGAGCACACCCTTACCCCAACCCTAATCCTAACCCCAAACCTAACCCGCCAGTGCCTCCAGTCCGTCTTTGGGTGGCGTTCTGCCGGTCGTGGGGCTTCCTGGGGACTCTGTTTGCGAGGGACGTGAGTGCAAGTGGCACCATGTCAGTGTGGTGAGGAGCTCAAACACATTACAGGAGTTGAGGCACAAAAGAACAACCATATTTACATTGTCTTGCGTGGTTGGGCTGAGGGGTCCGTTGTGACACTGCAGGGGAACCGAAGCTCCACCCCCTGTAGAGCTCTCATAAATAAGTCCTCCTCCTACTCCACCGGCTCATTCGCTCTCCAGCTGTCGATGAGGGGACATCCAGCTGTGAAGACAAGTAAGAAGCCGTGTGTTAGAGAACAGCCAACCTGATGAGGTCTGAGGGACCGAAACGCGTCGTTGGACAGCCAAAACCATTTGGCCGTGTTTGCCACCACACTGCACACCCAGGAGTTTGGCGTTGTACGCCTTCGGGGTTCTCGGGGGGTTCTGCGACTGGTGTGGGCGTCGCCCGGGCGGGCTGCAGACGGACCGAGCACACCCTTACCCCAACCCTAATCCTAACCCCAAACCTAACCCGCCAGTGCCTCCAGTCCGTCTTTGGGTGGCGTTCTGCCGGTCGTGGGGCTTCCTGGGGACTCTGTTTGCGAGGGACGTGAGTGCAAGTGGCACCATGTCAGTGTGGTGAGGAGCTCAAACACATTACAGGAGTTGAGGCACAAAAGAACAACCATATTTACATTGTCTTGCGTGGTTGGGCTGAGGGGTCCGTTGTGACACTGCAGGGGAACCGAAGCTCCACCCCCTGTAGAGCTCTCATAAATAAGTCCTCCTCCTACTCCACCGGCTCATTCGCTCTCCAGCTGTCGATGAGGGGACATCCAGCTGTGAAGACAAGTAAGAAGCCGTGTGTTAGAGAACAGCCAACCTGATGAGGTCTGAGGGACCGAAACGCGTCGTTGGACAGCCAAAACCATTTGGCCGTGTTTGCCACCACACTGCACACCCAGGAGTTTGGCGTTGTACGCCTTCGGGGTTCTCGGGGGGTTCTGCGACTGGTGTGGGCGTCGCCCGGGCGGGCTGCAGACGGACCGAGCACACCCTTACCCCAACCCTAATCCTAACCCCAAACCTAACCCGCCAGTGCCTCCAGTCCGTCTTTGGGTGGCGTTCTGCCGGTCGTGGGGCTTCCTGGGGACTCTGTTTGCGAGGGACGTGAGTGCAAGTGGCACCATGTCAGTGTGGTGAGGAGCTCAAACACATTACAGGAGTTGAGGCACAAAAGAACAACCATATTTACATTGTCTTGCGTGGTTGGGCTGAGGGGTCCGTTGTGACACTGCAGGGGAACCGAAGCTCCACCCCCTGTAGAGCTCTCATAAATAAGTCCTCCTCCTACTCCACCGGCTCATTCGCTCTCCAGCTGTCGATGAGGGGACATCCAGCTGTGAAGACAAGTAAGAAGCCGTGTGTTAGAGAACAGCCAACCTGATGAGGTCTGAGGGACCGAAACGCGTCGTTGGACAGCCAAAACCATTTGGCCGTGTTTGCCACCACACTGCACACCCAGGAGTTTGGCGTTGTACGCCTTCGGGGTTCTCGGGGGGTTCTGCGACTGGTGTGGGCGTCGCCCGGGCGGGCTGCAGACGGACCGAGCACACCCTTACCCCAACCCTAATCCTAACCCCAAACCTAACCCGCCAGTGCCTCCAGTCCGTCTTTGGGTGGCGTTCTGCCGGTCGTGGGGCTTCCTGGGGACTCTGTTTGCGAGGGACGTGAGTGCAAGTGGCACCATGTCAGTGTGGTGAGGAGCTCAAACACATTACAGGAGTTGAGGCACAAAAGAACAACCATATTTACATTGTCTTGCGTGGTTGGGCTGAGGGGTCCGTTGTGACACTGCAGGGGAACCGAAGCTCCACCCCCTGTAGAGCTCTCATAAATAAGTCCTCCTCCTACTCCACCGGCTCATTCGCTCTCCAGCTGTCGATGAGGGGACATCCAGCTGTGAAGACAAGTAAGAAGCCGTGTGTTAGAGAACAGCCAACCTGATGAGGTCTGAGGGACCGAAACGCGTCGTTGGACAGCCAAAACCATTTGGCCGTG
>NW_026907301.1:0-40847 GCF_033978795.1 Nerophis ophidion | reverse complement strand
AGCATATTCTTCAAAAAGCTGTACGGCTTCTTCTCTGAGATTTCTGAGAGAGGTTGGTCCCAGGTTTCTTGGGTCCGCTTGCCACCCCCCTACTTCTTGGAATGCTTTGCGGACAAGAATTGCTCCCTTCTGCTTGACCGGTGCAACTAGGCTAATTGGGTCATACAGTGCAGCAACTTGGCCCTCTTAGTCAGTGGATTAGGTGTTTCAGTTCTCACCTCCTCTTCAAGAAGATCGTTGTCTATTTGCATATTTTTCTTTCTCTTGAAAAAGTTAACTGCTGTCAGCATGTACAGCTTGTCTTTGTCCACTTGGTAGCCTAAGCCCAGGGATTTGTTCTCTCCTTCCCTCATTTGGTTCGGAAGAATTAAAACCTTTGTTTCAGTTACTTTCCTCCCACTTTGCCCTGACCGGACCACCCATGGTTTGCGGATGAAACCTTCACCTTTCAAGACATCTTCAACTCCTGCTGTGATTTGATCAAGTCTGTTCAGGTCATAGTGGGAGGTCAAGAGGTCATCCACATAACTGTTCTCTTTAATGACTCTGCGTTCATCCTGCAGATGAGTAAAGTTGGGCAGGCTTGCCGTTTCCCTCATAGCCAACTGAGCAATGCAGCCAGCAGGTTTGTCGCCGATGTTGACTCTGATCATTCATGCTCACGCTTTTGTATTTCTGGCTTCTGTTACAGACAATACGAACTGGTGTAGTCACTGAATGAGAGTTTGATGCCACCAAGTGGCTGACATACCAAAGTGGTCCTTTCCACTTCTCCATGACTTCACTGGTGAGCTTCACTGGTGAGCTTCATGGCTGCGTGTCTTTAAACCATTTCATGGAACTGGGTTGCATATGCGACTTTCCAGCCTGGCTCTTTGCTCAGTTGCTTTTCCATCCTTAAGAAGCAAGCTTGGACTTCTCTTTTATTGTTGGGAAGAGAGGCTGGATCTTGAGTCCAAGGATACTTGGCATTCCCGTGGGGAGTTGGGGTGTGAGCATCCTCTTCCTTGTAGGTGAGGCATCTTTTAATTATCTCAAACTCCCTCTCCTCTGCCAGGGTCATGTCCTTTCCTCCTGGAGGACAGTTTCCACATTGACATCCTCCACATCTTGGATCACATGCCGCTCCAATGCTGTCCCAGTGCCACCACTCAAGGAACTCACGGTTACTGGCAAGTGTATTTTTGTGGGCCACATTCCTCAGTTGCTGAAAGTGTGATTTCTTGATATCGGACCGCAGCAGTTCTCATGGAGCGAGCGAAGTGGGTTCTTGACTCATATACTGCAACTTCCACTTCTTTGAGCAAGTCAGGGTGTGCTCCGCCAACTGTCTTTCCAAGTGGGCTTTCCCTCAAAACAAGGTCACCGATGACTTTTAGTCTTTGGGGTGCTAGTCTTCCCTTGCGATGCCTTATGAGAATTTCCACTTCTTCTGGTCTCTTCAACTCTTTGAGCTGGACATCTGGGAAGAAGCTTTTTAACTTTCCAGGTTGAATTGCTTGATGGACTCTAGCAATTTCCTCCAAGCCGTAGCAGACCAGTTGCTGTACTTGTTCAGTTCCTTTGGGAATCTTTACTCTGACCTTCGGGAGATACTGTTTTGTGTTGAGGTCGTGTTCAAGGTCATTCCTCCAACTTCAAATTGATTAATAGTCATTACAAATAAGAATCAAGATTAATTTGAAAATCAGTTTTCTTGACACCCCTAATATATAGATTTTAGGCAATAACGCCCATTCGTAGTTTGCACCATGTTTAGCTTTTTCCTATCTAATACCTGTTAATAATACTTAAGATGCTAAGAAAAAAAAGTGCTTTCTTTAATGGAGGTTACTATCATTAGTTTAGGGGAGCAGCTCCACACTGTATCGGTAATAATACTTAAGATGCTAAGAAAAAAAAGTGCTTTCTTTAATGGAGGTTACTATCATTAGTTTAGGAGAGCAGTTCCACACTGTATCGAAACACACTATTAACCATACTTGCCAACCCTCTTGGATTTTCCGGGAGACTCACGAAATTCAAGCCTAGCTGGAGGCCACGCCCCCCAACATCGAGTCAGACCTGACTTAATGTTGTGACCCTCTTAAACAGGACAATACTGCCATCTACTGTACATAGAATAGAATGTAAATACATTCTACATTTAAGTGCAGTCAAGGAACATGCACTAGGGAGTCTGTTGTTCTGAAGCCCTCAGTAAAGAGACGTAACTTCATCATGTCGCCTGGTTATTGACTCCAACCCATTATATTACATGGCATTAAATGGCAATAATGAGCAAAGGCAATCATACTAATTGAAGAAAATCATCTGATACTGATCTGTGGCCAATCAGTCGGCACATTACTAAATCAAAGGGCTACCAAATTATTTATTTCTGTTACTGCAACCCTCTTTGGCAGCTAACTAAGTGGGCCTGAAATATGTTTTGCGCTCTTTTTGGTTGCTAGCAACTACAATAAAATCTGCTGATATATGTCTCTTAAACAAGGTGCTCACCTTGTGTTAGCGGTGGGCACACTGGTGCTGCCACAAGTTCCGTCGGTCCTGGAAGCTGTACAGGCAGCGAGGGCAGCGGTGGGGCCAGTCGCCTTTGTGCTTGCGGCTGTGGGTGATGAGGTTGGAGCTCTGGCTGAAGCCTTTCCCGCATATGTGACACACGTGGGGTTTCTCACCTGGCACACAAACAACACGCAGGACAAGGGGACAGATAAGAATGACAAAAATCCAAGCAAATTAATATGGATTATGTTAATCAGAGATACTATCAGTAACAATATTCACGACAATATGTAATTTCAGGAGAAATTGCATGTGAATGCCAAAAGTCAAACTGAAATGCTAGCTTCTGCAAAATGAGCTAAAAAGGTTAGCAGTTAGCTTGTTTCAAATACTAAGTTAAATGACTGAGGGAAGGATGGGCTCATTGGCGTTGTTAGGCCTAAAATATTATTAAGTCCCCCTAAATAATCCATCCATTTTCTACCGCTTATTCCCTTTTGGGGTCGCGGGGGGGGCGCTGGCGCCTATCCCAGCTACAATCGGGCGGAAGGCAGGGTACACCCTGGACAAGTCGCCACCTCATCGCAGGGCCAACCCCTAAATAATTTGGTGTTATATTTTCTTTTCTTTTTTTTTTTACAAAGTTGCCCTAATATGAGTTTAAATAAATAATCATATACCCTGTCATTATTCACTCAGTTTCCCCTCACTTCATAGCCTAAGGTAGAGAGGCCCTTTCAGTGTGTCAGTGTCCAATCCATTCCACTTGTTCATGTAGAAAATGCCCACATCACTCAAAATCCAGTCCAGATTTTCTCTGCGACCTTGTTTGCAGTCCTGCAGGTGTGCAGCTTTGAAGCACACTGCGCTGCAGAATAACAACGTGAACGGATGCAAAATGGACATAATAAACTTGTTCAAGAAAGTAAGTATTCATCACTGCTTGTAGTAAAATGTATTAGCTCCACTTTACACCAGGTCTGTGTTTGACGAATAAAACCTTGTCTAGCGCACTATAGACAACCTTTGTGCACGTCGTACATTTGTTGTTTTGCAGGCAAAAGTTACATTCCCACTCTAAAACAATGCTGCTACTTAGTTAGCTAGTAAGCCTGAAATGCTTCATGAAGGTCCTGGTTATTTATAAAGTTAAATGTGCACTCTTTTTTTACCATTTGCTATCTTTGGGTTTACTTCCTTGTGGAGCATCAGCTGTGTTTCTCACTTAACACATCGAGGAAAACAGGAGCTGAGCTCATTCACGTATGACTATCATCAGTACATAATAATAATAATCACTCCACAACCCCTACTGACCTGTAGGAGTCAGGGCAGAGGAGCACAGGACGTGAGAGGGGAGAGGCCTCTACTGGAAAGGTGAGTAGGAGAATAATGATACATATAAATACAAACCCCGTTTCCATATGAGTTGGGAAATTGTGTTAGATGTAAACATAAACGGAATACAATGATTTGCAAATCATTCTGAACCCATATTCAGTTGAATATGCTACAAAGACAACATATTTGATGTTCAAACTGATAAACTTTTTTTTTTGTGCAAATAATCATTAATTTTAGAATTTGATGCCAGCAACACGTGACAAAGAAGTTGGGAAAGGTGGCAATAAATACTGATAACGTTGAGGAATGCTTATCAAACACTTATTTGGAACATCCCACAGGTGTGCAGGCTAATTGGGAACAGGTGGGTGCCATGATTGGGTATAAAAGCAGCTTCCATGAAATGCTACGTAATTCACAAACAAGGATGGGGCAAGGGTCACCAATTTGTAAGCAAAATGTCGAACAGTTTTAGAACAACATTTCTCAACGAGCTATTGCAAGGAATTTAGGGATTTTACCATCTACGGTCCGTAAAATCATCAAAAGGTTCAGAGAATCTGAAGAAATCACTGCACGTAAGCGATGATATTACGGAACAATGATCCCTCAGGCGGTACTGCATCAAAAACAGACATCAGTGTGTAAAGGATATCACCACATAGACTCAGAAACACTTCAGAAAACCACTGTCAGTAACTACAGTTGGTCGCTACATCTGTAAGTGTAAGTTAAAACTCTGCTATGCAAAGCCAAACCCATTTATCAACAACACCAAGGAACGCCGCTGGCTTCGCTGGGCCCGAGGTCATCTAAGATGGACTGATGCAAAGTGGAAAGGTGTTCTGTGGTCTGACGAGTCCACATTTCAAATTATATTTGGAAAGTGTGGACGTGGTGTCCTCCGGAACAAAGAGGAAAATAACCATTCGGATTGTTATAGGCGAAAAAAGCAAAAGCCAGCAACTGTGATGGTATGGGGGTGTATTAGTGCCCAAGGCATGGGTAACTTACACATCTGTGAAGGCACCATTAATGCTGAATGGTACATACAGCTTTTGGAGCAACATATGTTGTCATCCAAGCAACGTTATCATGGAAACCCCTGCTTATTTCAGCAAGACAATGCCAAGCCACGTGTTACAACAGCGTGGTTTCAAGGTAAAAGAGTGCGGGTACTTTCATGGCCCGCGTCCAGTCCAAACCTGTCTCCCATCAAAAATGTGTGGCGTATTATGAAGCGTAAAATACGACACCGGAGACCCCGGACTGTTGAACGACTGAAGCTCTACATAAAACAAGAATGGGAAAGAATTCCACTTTCAAAGCATCACCAATTAGTTTCCTCAATTCCCAAATAATTATTGAGTGTTGTTAAAAGAAAAGCTGATGTAACACAGTGGTGAACATGCCCTTTCCCAACTACTATGGCACATGTCGCAGCCATGAAATTCTAAGTTAATTATTATTTGCAAAAAAAAAAAAAAGTTTATGAGTTTGTTCATCAAATATGTTGTCTTTGTAGTGGATTCAACTGAATATGGGTGGAAAAGGATTTGGAAATCATTGTATTACGTTTATATTTACATCCAATTTCCCAACGCATATGGAAACGGGGTTTGTAAATATATATATATACATATATATACATATATATATATATATATATATATATATATATACATATATATATATATATATATATATATGTATATATATATATATATATGTGTGTGTGTGTGTGTATATTGTTTTGTTGGATTGATTACAAAAAATAATAAGATTAAAAAAAAAAAGAGAATCGATTCTGAATCGCACAACGTGAGAATCGCGATTCGTATTTATATATATATATATATATATATATATATATATATATATATATATATATATATATATGTGTGTGTGTGTATTGTTTTGTTGGATTGATTACAAAAAATAATAAGATTTAAAAAAAAATGAGAATCGATTCTGAATCGCACAACGTGAGAATCGCGATTCGTATTCGAATCGTTTCATCCCACACCCCTAATATATATATATATATATATATATATATATATATATATATATGTATGTATGAAAGACTTATGTATATAGGTGTGTGTGTGTGTGTGTGTGTGTGTGTGTGTGTGTGTGTGTGTGCGTGCGTGCGTGCGTGTGTGGAAAATAGCACAGTTGGGTTATTATGAGGAGCAATGGACGTTCACACACAAAGCCAACAGAGACCCACCAGTGTGTATGAAGGTGTGTTTCTTCATGTCCGACTTCTGGTGGAAGCGTTTGCTGCAGTACTGGCATGCATACGGCCGGGTGTCAGAATGGATGAGCAGATGAGTGGAAAGGGTGGAGGAGCGCTTGAACGCTTTTCCACACTCTGTGCAGGCAAACGGCCTGTCCTAACAGAAACAAAGGCAACTTGTTATGAAATCTACCTGCTATTATTAGGTCTGGGGTGCGTCACGCGGGAATCTCATGTCAAGACAAAACTTAGCTGGGCACCAACCTCTGAGGTTGTCAACATACCAGGAACGGTACTTGGACACACCCTGACTGTCTGGTGTGTGCTTTTTATTTACTTTCACGTTCATTTTTGGAAATACTGGAACGTGTACCTCTAGTGGTATTCTGGCTCTATCTAGTGGTACGCCAAAGAATCACTTGATTACAGTACGGCGTTTAAATTTCCTGTATTCAAACACAGTGCTACTGTTCAAATTGTGTGTAATGTTACAGTGACCAGTTACACCGTGGACAAATTACCACCTCATCGCAGGGCCAACACAGATAGACAGACACCATTCACACACTAGGGACAATTTAGTGTTGCCAATCGACCTATCCCCAGGTGCATGTCTTTATAGAGAAAGTGCAATATTTATTTTTAATGTTTTTTTTGCTTTGCCCGTGTATCATTTCTCAGTTACGTTTTTCGTCTCTGCATAGTTCATGTGTAATCATGTAACGTGCTAAAACATGTCATAAGTGTTCATTTTGACAGCAGTTATTTATTTATTTCATATTGTGTATAAACTACACTGGTTGTGCACAGTAATTGGCAACTCGGCCACTGTCCCACATATACATATATATATATATATATATATATATATATATATATATATATATATATATGTATATATATACATATACATACATATACATATACATATATATATATACACACATAAATATATAAACTTAAAAATTAAAGTACCACTGAGAGTCTCACACACACACACACACACACACACACACACACACACACACACACACACACACACACACACACACACGGTGTGGTGAAACGACTCTGCATTTGACCCATCCCCTTGTTCCACCCCCTGGGGGGTGAGGGTAGCAGTGATCAGCAGTGGTGGACGCGCTATGGAATCATATATCATACATACATACATACATACATACATACATACACACATACATACACACATACATATCATACATTCATACATACATACATACATACTGTATATCATACATAAAATATGGCATCATACATACATACATACATACATACATATGTACATACATATATAGATACATACATACATGCATACATACATACATACATGCATACATACATACATACATACATACATACATACACACATACATACATACATATCATACATACATACATACATACATATCTCTCATACATACATACATATATATCATACATTCTGTATATCATACATACAATATGGAATCATATATCATACATACATACATATCTCTCATACATACATACATATATATCATACATTCATACATACTGTATATCATACATACATGTACTGTAGCATACATACATATAACATACATATAGCATACATACAACCTACAATATACATACATAGATACATACAACATACATATGACATACATACAAACATACACACATACATACATACATACATATATACATACATACAAGGGTTGTACGGTATACGGTGTACTCTTAGTATAGTACTGCGATACTAATAAATCATATTCGGTACTATACCGCCTCTGAAAAGTACCAGTTCGCCATCCCCCCGCACTTTGTCGTCGTCACGTTGTGTCATTGCTGGTTGATGAGCAGACGAGCATGTTCGGCAGTGCACAATCACGGAGTACTTACAAGCAGACACAGTGTGTAGACAGAAAAGGGAGAATGGACGCATTTTGGTTTAAAAACTAACAGTAAAGGTGAAGTTGTAACACTGAAACGCCCTCAGGAAGAGGTGCTTTAAGACATGGCTAACTAGCTAGCGGCTAACGTCCATCCACCGTCGGCAGTGTTTTAGCTACTTCAAAATCACTAATCCTCGCCTCTATGGCGACAAATAAAGTAAGTTCCTTACAAGTATCTTCCCTGCAGGACTAGAAATAGCTAAACATGCTTCACTACACACCGTAGCTCACCGGCGTCGAAATGTAAACAAACACCATTGGTGGATCTACACCTAACAACATCCACTGTAATGATGTCAAGTACAGTAGCGTTTCTAGTCGATTCTATGATCACGGCGATGTTTTTTGACATCAGAACATCTTTTTTTATTTTTTTATTAATATTTTGTTTATAAACTAAGGAAATATGTCCCTGGACACATGAGGACTTATATAACATATAAATACAAATTAAATATGTGCAATAATTAAATGATTGATCAAAACTACTGCTTAAAACAATAATTATTATAATCATAAATTATCATGATTTATATTTGTGAATTATAACAGTTAGGATTTATATAAAACAAAATGCATGGTATTTATATTTATGTATATGTGTCTACATGCATAGACATATATACCGTAATTTTCGGACTATAAGTCGCAGTTTTTTTCATAGTTTGGCCGGGGGTGCGACATATACTCCGGAGCGACTTATGTGTGAAATTATTAACACATTACCGTAAAAAATCAAATAATATTATTTATCTAATTCGCGGAAGAGACAAAGAAAATGTCAGCAATCGTTACACACACGTCAACCAATAAGAATTCGGCGGGGGAGGGTCATGGCAGAAGTGCATTGTGGGTCATGGAATGCTAACTGCTATATGCTATATGCTACTGCCATAGCTATTAAAATGGATCATTTCATCGTTGGCGGTAACTTAAAAACTGAGCAAGGCTGAACAAAAATGGCACCGAAAAGGAGATCATGTACTGCAGATTCAGTGTTTCCCACAGGTCAGGCATCTATTTGTGGTGGTGTGGTCGGGCGGCGGGGGGTAGGTAGGGGGTGTCAGCGGCGGCGGCGATGACCAAGAAGAACTCGGAGTTGGAATATAATTACAACACTTTATGTACATATTTATATAATATTTACATATTTATATAATATGTAACTACAAGCTCCATTCACAGACAGAGTCCCATTGCTTTTATGAGCGTTCGAGCGAGTCAAAAGACAAAAAAATAAAATAATAAAATAAAATATTTGTGGCGGCCGTAATTCTTTCGTAGCGGGCCACCACAAATAAATGAATGTTTTGGAAACCCTGAGATCACAAGCTGGACGTAGTGAATTATGCAGCAGAAAACGACAAGAGGAAGCGGCGCATACCTTTGGAGTTGGCAGAGTTGTTTAGAAGCGACATCGAGGTATCGATTAGGAGTGACAGATTGTTGGGTAAACGTATAGCATGGTCTATATGTTTTAGTTATTTGAATGGCTCTTACCATAATATGTTACGTTAACATACCATGTAACCTTCTCAAAACGTACACTTATTCAGCCTGTTGTTCACTATTCTTTATTTTAAATTGCCTTTCAAATGTCTATTCTTGGTGTTGGATTTTCCATCCATCCATCCATCTTCTTCCGCTTATCCGAGGTTGGGTCGTGGGGGCAACAACCTAAGCAGGGAAACCCAGACTTCCCTTTCCCCAGCCACTTCGTCTAGCTCTTCCAGGGGGATCCCGAGGCGTTCCCAGACCAGCCGGGAGACATAGTCTTCCCAACGTGTCCTGGGTCTTCCCCGTGGCCTCCTACCGGTTGGACGTGCCCTACACACCTCCCTAGGGAGGCGTTCGGGTGGCATCCTGACCAGATGCCCGAACCACCTCATCTGGCTCCTCTCGATGTGAAGGAGCAGCGGCTTTACTTTGAGTTCCTCCCGGATGGCAGAGCTTCTCAACCTATCTCTAAGGGAGAGCCCCGCCACACGGCGGAGGAAACTCATTTCGGCCGCTTGTACCCGTGATCTTATCCTTTCGGTCATGACCCAAAGCTCATGACCATAGGTGAGGATGGGAACGTAGATCGACCGGTAAATTGAGAGCTTTGCCTTCCGGCTCAGCTCCTTCTTCACCACAACGGATCGGCACAACGTCCGCATTACTGAAGACGCCGCACCGATCCGCCTGTCGATCTCACGATCCACTCTTCCCTCACTCGTGAACAAGACTCCTAGGTACTTGAACTGTTGGATTTTATCAAACAAAGTTCCCCCCAAAATGCGACTTATACTCCAGTGCGACTTATGTATGTTTTTTTCATTCTTTATTATGCCTTTTCTGCCGGTGCGACATATACTCCGGAACGACTTATAATCCGAAAAATACGGTACATACACACACTATACAAATATATAAATTAAAAAAATATATATACAATAAAAATAAAGATATGTTGTGATTAAAATCATTCATTAAATGTATTATTTATCTTTACTTAAATAGATGTATATATTATTAAATGTACTGTAATATAAATAATAACAATAACAATAATAAAAATAAACATCTGGGAAAAATTCATACGAGGAATCATTATTGTAAAATCCTACCGAAGCAAGCAATCAATGCTTACCTTTCCCCTGTCTGTTGTGTACGACAGGATGCGTGCTGACGTCCTGGTTCCATGGCACTTGTACATGTGTCTCTTGAAACCGGACACATGCGTAGTAAATATCTGCAAAATTAAGAATACAAAAAATGCTTCTTTTTTTAAAAAATGTGTTCCAAATAAGGTATTCAATATACCGTACAAGCGTGCTCGCATTTTGAAGGCTCGATGACCTACTTTGCCACAGAGTGGACACTCTTTTCTGGGAGAAATTTTCTTTGAATTGTCATGGAACTTCTGGTCCTGGAAGTATGGATGTAAAACTTCAATTTGCCTTTCTGAACTCACTTGAGGTCTGGAGCAAACAGCGGCTTGAGGGTCTTCTTTGGAAGTATCTTTGTGGTCTGGACAGCAGGGATCAGCAGAAGTGGGCTCTAGGAGGAAAGTCCGGACCGTTTCAAAGTCAGATATCATATCCATATATGTTATGTGAAATGTTAACCTTCAGAGGACTTGTTATCAGGAAAGTTCTGCAGTGATTCAAGGATGACTGTGTCAATATCCTGCATGGGTGCAGTGGCGTCCCCCTGGGATGTGTACCAGGGCCCCTTCTCTTTTTCTGCTGCATTCATTACAGGACTCAGTTCTGACTGAAGGGGCTCTAAACCTCCTCGCTTTACTAAAAATGACCGAGGCATCACCCTGGAGGGAAAAGAAAAGCATATCTGATTAACATTCTACTCCAGGAACGGACACAGACATTTATTCCAGTTACGCCAATCAACAATGTTCTGATCTTAATCTCACATGTCATCATTAAAACTGGCGTGGTTTTCCTTTGTTAGATTTGTTTCTGGCAGCTCCTATGAGAATGCTAACCTAATTCCAGTCTAAAAACAATAAACATACAAGTCACACGCAGTGCTTAAGTCGTCCATAAGATGGCAGCATAAATACATTTTTAAATGGAGCTTGTGTATTAGTGTAGGGGTTCTCAATCTTTTTTCAGTGATGTATCCCCTGTGAACATTTTTTTGATTCAAGTACCCCCTAAACATCATTTTTGGTTGAAAAAAAAGAGATAAAGAAGTAAAATACAGCATATGTCATCAGTTTCGGATTTATTAAATTGTGTAACAGTGCAAAATATTGCTCATTTGTAGTGGAGTTTCTTGAACTATTTGGAAAAAAATATATACAAATAATAAAAAACTTGTTGAAAAATAAGCAAGTGATTCAATTATAAATAAAGATTTCTACACATAGAAGTAACCATCAACTTAAAGTGCCCTCTTTGGGGATTGTAGTAGAGATCCATCTGGATTCATTAACTTAATTCTAAACATTTCTTCACAAAAAAAGGAATCTTTAACATCAATATTTATGGAACATGTCCACAAAAAATCTAGCTGTCAACACTGAATATTGCATTGTTGCATTTCTTTTCACAGTTTAAGAACTTACATTCATATTTTATTTAAGTATTATTCAATAAATATATTTATAAATGATGTTTGAATTGTTGCTATTTAAAAAAAATAAATTAAAAAAATCTCACGTACCCCTTGGCATATCTTCAAGTACCCCCAGGGGTACGTGTACCCCAATTTGAGAACCACTGTATTAGTGTAAGTAGGGACAAATATGAATGTGAATTGAATAGACCAGGGGGGGGGGGGGTCTACTCCCAAGTGGGTCGGACTGGTAAAATCACGGCACGATAACTCAAAAATAAAGACAACTTCAGAATTTTTTCTTTGTTTAAATAATAGAACAAGCACAAATGTGAAAATCCTAATGTTGTTAGGTTTTTTTTTACACCTACGTGTTACGGTTAATAATTTATCTGTCGTCACTTATTTTTTCCGAATAAATTCTGAATAAAAACTGTTCATCAGTCAACTCATTGGCGTTCATTTTCAATATATATAGATTAAAAAAAAATACATCAAAATCAAATTACAAGATGTTTTTTATGTAGTTTGATCATTTTCCTCGACCGATGTACTAACATGTAGTTTATTTTGTACATATGTAGCATCAACTACAAATATACAAAACATTGCTTTTGCTACATTCAGTAGGCACATTTAGAACAGCTGTTTCTTTCATTCTAAAATTTCAGGTTAACTTTTATACTTAGCAAACTGATCCCGCGGGCCGGATAAAACCTATTTGCGGGCCTGATCTGGCCCTCGGGCCGTACGTTTGACACCCCTGGAATAGACAGTTACAATATGAGAACAGTGGTTTAGGGTTTCTTAATTTCTGTGCATTAACACTGCTCTGCTGTGATTTTTTTAAAAATTTTTTATCAGATTAATACTTAACTAGGCGTAGCAAAAAAGATAAACATTTATTATTGATGACTGACAATAGTTTTTTTTGTCTTTGATAATGAAAATATGAGTGAGTCAACTGAACAATAAAAATTATCAAAGTTAATCCGTCTTCTGCCATTCTAGTCACTGTCGTGGACAATTCACCCACCTTGCTTCCAGCGCCACCCACACTAGATTGGAGGACTACAGATGGAAACTATGCTTTAATCTGGCTCATCTACAGTCTGTACAGATGATTTTTCATTAGTGTGCACTGTCCTGAAGAAAAAAATAGAAACAAATACATTAAAAATACTGCAAATACATGAAAATGTACTGACAACACTGCACAAAAAGAGTTTAGATAAAAAAGACTAGATTTTAGGAAAAAATACTAAAATCTAGTGGAATTAACCAGCTGCATGGACAGATTATTTTACTTATTAAGACATCCTAATGATAATACATAACTAACATGACTTTTAGACAGAAATAAGTATTTTATTCAACTCTATTCAAATTCCAATTCTTAAAATAAGCATCCTCAAGATGTTGCAGAATCTTCAAACAATAATTTCTACATGGGGAAAAATCAAAATACCTATTTGAATATTTATTTTCCTCACTTTATATTTTTATATATTTAGTTATTTTTATATATTGAAAATATAAATACAAAAATGCAATGCTTGTATTAAATAAATTAAAACTAAGAAATTTCGAAAAAATAAAATGTTAAATCTTGGCAAGTGGCAAAAAATTTGCAGTGTATAAATTCAACAATCATTTATTTTCCCTATGCGATGAATAAAGTTTATCATTTATATTACGGCTGTTAAAAATAAGTTGACTAGTGTGAGTATTAATTTTAAAAAAAGCTTGAATAATGGATATACGCAGATTATGCAGGCAATTAATTTTTAGCCTATCCATGCTCCTTTACCTCAACCGTGGATGATTAACTGAAAAGTAGAGCGGGTTGTTATACCGTCAGTGATCAGATCAGTGCATAGGTCAGTACAAAAATGATTGAGGAGAAGCGACTGGTCTGCTCACTGGGAAATTTCACTCCAAACTAAACCTTGAAAGGACGTTAGATTAAACGATTACCAGATTACGAGCAAATAAATCATGATGTGCATTCAAGTAAAATAATTTAAAAATATTCCTGTATTACATTCTGACAAAATTGCATTTGCGTCCAAATATAGGGATCCTTTTTTAAGTCAATTTTAATTACGCAAGTGTGTAATAACCTCTGATTAATCATGGATAATCCAAATTCAAAACTGCATCACGAATGAAAAAAACACTACTTTTGACAAAAAGAAGGGCAAGGTGTGCATTTTTTTGTGTTTGATTTTTATACGACTGACAAGTCATATATGGGGACGGCGTGGCGCAGTGGGAGAGTGGCCGTGCGCAACCCGAGGGTCACTGGTTCAAATCCCACCTAGAACCAACCTCGTCACGTCCGTTGTGTCCTGAGCAAGACACTTCACCCTTGCTCCTGATGGGTGCTGGTTGGCGCCTTGCATGGCAGCTCCCTCCATCAGTGTGTGAATGTGTGTGTGAATGGGTAAATGTGGAAGTAGTGTCAAAGCGCTTTGAGTACCTTGAAGGTAGAAAAGCGCTATACAAGTACAACCCATTTATTTATTTATTTATTTAAGTCCCATTTCTTTATGCTATAATGTGGTAATTAGTCATTAAGGGCACAATGTCGGGATTGGACGGTTATAAAATGACTTTGGTGAGCCACTCAAAACTGGGTGGCGAGCTACTTGTAGCTCACGAGCAACTTGTTGGAGACCCCTGATCTACAATCGGTCTAAAGTTGAAAAAGTCTAAAGAAAAACAACCTTTTTGTTGTTTTGTTTGTAAAAACAGACAAAAATGTGTACAAATATTTTTTTAGAATACTATTTTAAATTTTATTATTGTTAATAATAGCAAATGAAATAAATATTGTCCAATAACTTTTTGTTTGTTCCAATCAATAACCACAATATTGAAGACCATTAAGAGAGCCGATATCACAACACAAAATACCAAAGTCTTAAAAAAAGCATGATATATTATTTCAAAAATATAATCATCATTACTGTTTTGAACTATACTACTCCGGACATAGGTAAATATGCTGTGTATAAAACTCACCGATGTACAGTGGGTTACAGGCAAAGCACGCTCATACCGCTGCATGAAGATGAACGAGGTTGTCGGTCATGAGGAGGAGGATTGTTGAAGGCTTTTAGAGAAGGAAGTGTTTTCATCTGTCAGCCAACAACCACACTGCTTCCTTACACTAACCAAAACCGTGCAGATTCTTGTCAGAGCAGAAATCTGTTCAGGTTCAGACTTCAAAACCACTGTGTAGACAGACAGTATCATGCCGGAGTTACATTACAGTGTAATGAATTTTTCTTTGAAGGGAATTTGGCCAATCATCCACAATCCCTCTGGGAGACAAGAACACACATCTTTCCCTTCGATGTGCATTCTAAATAGTGAAAAACCTTTAATACGAGGTGGCTAATAATGCCGGTAATCAGGGTTCATCTATTCAGCCTACAAAGCCTTCTAAAAACATCCAAAAACCTCCAACAGCGCTCAATTTATATGCTGTGACCTGCATATTAATAAACAAGCTACAATCGTTCATCTCACCTGTATAGTAGAAAGTTGTGGCACCAAGTCGGGACGTTGGTCAACTTTGAAAATCCACACCGTCCGTTCACATTTGAACCGATATGGTACCAATTCCCGGTACCTGGGAATAGATACTGGAACTCAACGGTGCTATGTGTGTTAATAAATGTTATTTTTCTCAATAAAATCATATCAACATTTAAAAATTTGCTAATGATAACCACTGTTCTAGTTTTATTATCAAATTTCTGAGTCTCATTTGCAGGTACAGCATGACAGTAAGTTGGATTTGCAGTAGTAAGTCCGACACATCCAACAGTAGCATATAGTTTATGCCAGGGGTCTCAAACTCAATTTACCTGGAGGCCACTGGATGCAGAATCTGGGTGAGGCTGGGCCGCAAGAAAATATTTCTTAAAAAAAAAAAAACATTTTGAAATGTCTTTATTTTTATTTTCAACACAAAATAAAATCAAAATATAAATCACAAAATGAGAATTGTTCACCACAACTTTCTCTGTGCAAATAAGACACGTGGGGGTGCCCCTGCACTCAAAGAAATATTGCATCTCCCACTTTTCCTGGAATTGTCTTCGCTCATCACTAACCTTTATCTTCGCTGGAGGCTTTGAAAAAGACATGTTTGTGGTTGTGGAATATATTTGTATTTAGCAGACGCACTGAGAATAATGTTATTTCCGCAATGTGTGTCGTTCCGCTTTTCCTCTCTACAGCAACACGGCGGTCGGCGGATAATAGCCGGAAAAGTAAAGTTAAAAATTAAAGTACCAATGAAAGTGCCGGGATAACGAGCGCAAAAAAGTGACAGCTCCCAGAGTGTTATCCGGCGTCATATAGAAATATATGTAGTGTTCATTGTGTGAGGCAATGCAAATTAAACAATAAAAAACAAAAAACAAAAAAAAAAAACGGTTTGAATTGGTCCAGGTTATCGGGGACTGTTATTACTGACGGACAAGTGTCGCGGTGTGACTGCAACCATCCATTTTCCATCCATTTTCTACCGCTTATTCCCTTTTGGGGTCGCGGGGGGTGCTGGCGCCTATCTCAGCTACAATCGGGCGGAACCAGGCAAGTAAAAAAACCCTCGTCTCCATGGCAACGTTTCTGTCGCTTTGACTAACTTGCCACTTTTCCACTAATGCAGAGGTAGGCTACCCAGAACGTTGAAAGAGCCATTTTGGAGCCAAATAACAAAAATTGGGGGGGGGGTTTACAGTTACGGTAGCACAATTCACAATCACGACGAACAAGTTACACGTCCATTTCGCCCAGCCGGCTCTCTGTCGGGGTATCAGCGCTGGAGTCTAGTGCGCCACAGTTTTTTATTCTTGCTTGCTCCTTCGGCGGAGTGCTTCTGAAGCTATCCGACCGCTCGTTTCCCCGGCCCGGACTGTCCAGTGGAAAAGTGGCAAAACGTTTCTCTGCTTGCATCACGCAAGTGACGTCAATGTTCGGCCCTCGAGAGCCACATACCACACTGTGATTGGAAGATTCCTTCAGCTCTGCACACAACGATGTCAAGCGCTATTCATACAAAACTTGTGGGCCGCACTAACATTAAACTTTCATATTAAGGTGGGGGCCGCATAATAACGTCTCGCGGGCCGCGTGTCTGAGACCCCTGGTTTATGCTGTGGTATTGTTTTTCGATTGCGCCCTAAAAAGCATTAATACTGTAATTATTTTTACTTATTACGCACCAGCTGTTTGATTGTAACGTGCATCTTAGTTTTAGTTTTCATGATCAAAATTGAGAGGTGATGTAGTCGTCATATAAAGTCGCTAATACTAATCAGTAACAAGTCAGTAGCAAAGCCAATGTATATCAGCATCAAGCTAGTGCATTTTTGGAAAAGGAAAGCTTTATTTTACTCGCGTTGGAGCGTTTTTGAGTCAATTTCTTTGTTTGCATTGAAAACTGGACTGATCGCTAAGTGGCGAAGTGCAAAGAGTCAGCAACCAGGCGTGACGTCATACACAACCAAGGTACCTAAAACAAGACACCATTGGATTTTAGGTGAATCGATGCCCGGTAGGACCTCCGGGATTTAGTCTGTGCCAAAAAAAAAGCACCGAACCCGACCACCAGCTTCATACTACAAAAATCAAAACCAGTGAAATTGTCCACGTTGTGTAATTTGTAAATAGTACCCACACTCTTTTACTATGAAGCCACGCTATTCTAACATGTGGCTTGGCATTGTCTTGCTGAAATAAGCAGGGGCGTCCATGATAATGTTGCTTGGATGGTAACGTATGTTGCGCCAAAACCTGTATGTAAAGCTGAAAAGCTTAACGGGACTTAGTTTGCCCAGGTCTGATTTAGAATGTAAAGAAAAGGAACATACATCTGTGTTCTTGTCTTACATGAGGATTGTGGATAATGGGAAAAATCCCCCCCTCAAAAAAAAAACAGTGCAGTTTCCCTTTAAAAATATAGTAAATTATAGAAGACATGATAGACGTTAATCTATTAATAGTCTTTGCTTGATATTACATTTGTTCTAATAGAAAAAAGTATTCTCTCAAATGATCACATTTAGTGTAGAAGTAATATAAACAAGTCAAAATAGAACATTTATGTACTCACCCATCTTTGACGATACAATGGATTTGGAGAGACGCTTGGCCCAAACAACGCATTTCAAGAAGAGTCTACCAAAATGACAAGGAAGTGCAAAGTTGTAAGTTAGGGGCAGGCAGCAAGGGTCTGTTTATGTAAAAAATAAAATTAAAAATAAGTGGTTGCCTTGAACACAACCCCTTCTCGTTGTATCATACTGAACACCAAGACAGAGACGTTTTGTCACATGGTGTGTCAATTTCTTGCTTCTAAGGTAACCATCACAGTCTAGTACCCTTCAAAGGTGACATCATAAAAAAACAAAACATCACAAAAGCCAAAGACGAAGCAAAACACCTGTGGAGTTAATCCTTTAGATCAGTGGTCTTCAGGTTTTGACCCCCAGACTGAAGCACAATGGAGCGGGGGAACCCCAACTCGGGGGACCTATAATCTATCTCACAATATATATTACATCCTCTTTTGTGATAACTATGTCTTCAGATGAATTATTAGGCATATACATGATAAAATAACCATTTCAATGCTCCTAACTTAGCTGCTGACATATGCAGTAACATATTCAGTCATTTCTTCTTGAATTGTGTTATTAAAACTATTATTACTGTTACTATTATTAATCTGCTTTCTGCTGTAACACTATTCCATCGGCACGTATTTTACAATGTAATAAACACTTATTCGTCTGTTCTTTGGATACTTTAGTTTTGGGCGATACTACCAATTTGTGTACAAAGTCGTGACAGGGGTCATACCAATACTGCTATTAATACTTCAAATTTTCATTGATAACATTTTTGATCACAGTTATAATCAGACAAAAACAAAGGATGGGGGTGCAACAATGTCCCTTTTTTCACATACAAAATGTATAATAAAGTCAATAGCGCAAATAACTAAACATGAGGAAAAACGACATTTGATTTTTGCCCTTGAAGTCTTCCTGTGTCCAGGGTTTTTAAACAATAACAACAACAACAACAACAAAATAAGATTTTGTGGTAACAAAAAATATCAATTTAATCATTGTTGTATCCACCATTAGTGAGCAATATGTAGTATTTATTATTTTTTTATTTTTCCTTAAGTTGAACTTCTGTTACTGTATGTAAAAACCTGCTCCGCAACAATGTAATTTCCCCATTGTGGGATAAATAAAAGTCCATCCTATCCTATACCATACTTAGACTTCCTTTTATTGTCATTCAAATTTAAACTTTACAGTACAGATAAGAACATTTCGTTGCATTAGCTTGTTGTATCCATCCATCCAACCATCATCTTCCACTTATCCGAGGTCGGGTCGCAGGGGCAGCAGCTTAAGCAGGGAAGCCCAGACTTCCCTCTCCCCAGCCACTTTGTCTAGCTCTTCCCGGGGTATCCTGAGGCGTTCCCAGGCCAGCCGGGAGACATAGTCTTCCCAACGTGTCCCGGGTCTTCCCCGTGGCCTCCTACCGTTTGGACGTGCCCTAAACACCTCCCTAGGGAGGCGTTCGGGTGGCATCCTGACCAGATGCCCGAACCACCTCATCTGGCTCCTCTCGATGTGAAGGAGCAGCAGCTTTACTTTGAGTTCCTCCTGGATGGCAGAGCTTCTCACCCTATCTCTAAGGGAGAGCCCTGCCACCCGGCGGAGGAAACTCATTTCGGCCGCTTGTACACGTGATCTTATCCTTTCGGTCATGACCCAAAGCTCATGACCATAGGTGAGGATGGGAATGTAGATCGACCGGTAAATTGAGAGCTTTGCCTTCCGGCTCAGCTCCTTCTTCACCACAACGGATCGATACAACGTCCGCATTACTGAAGACGCCGCACCGATCCGCCTGTCGATCTCACGATCCACTCTTTCCCCACTCGTGAACAAGACTCCTAGGTACTTGAACTCCTCCACTTGGGGCAGGGTCTCCTCCCCAACCCGGAGATGGCACTCCACCCTTTTCCGGGCGAGAACCATGGACTCGGACTTGGAGGTGCTGATTCTCATTCCGGTCGCTTCACACTCGGCTGCGAACCGATCAAGTGAGAGCTTAAGATCCTGGCCAGATGAAGCTATCAGGACCACATCATCTGCAAAAAGCAGAGACCTAATCCTGCGGCCACCAAACCGGAACCCCTCAACGCCTTGACTGCGCCTTGAAATTCTGTCAATAAAAGTTATGAACAGAATCGGTGACAAAGGACAGCCTTGGCAGAGTCCAACCCTCACTGGAAACGTGTCCGACTTACTGCCAGCAATGCGGACCAAGCTCTGACACTGCTTGTTGTAGTGCAGGATAAAAGAGCAATAATGTGCAAATATAAATGCATAGATTACTGTACAGATAAATATACTGCACTTTTGCACATGCATCCCGGTTTATGGATGTATGTTATATTGTTTTTATATTCCAGCGAGTTAATTCGTTTTTTGGGGGAATTAAAGGGATTATTACAATGAGTTCAAGAGTCTTACGGCCTGAGGGAAGAAGCTGTTACAGAACCTGGAGGTTCTGCTACGGAACCTCTTTCTAGAGTCCAGCCGTGATAACAGTCCTTGGTGTGTGTGGGAGGAGTCTCCGCAGATTTTCTGAGCCGTGGTCAGGCAGCGGCTTTTTGCGATTTCCCGAAAAGGAGGAAGGGGAGTCCTGATGATCTTTTCCGCTGTCCTCATAACTCTCTGCAAAGATTTCCAGTCCGAGGCACTGCAGGCTTTAGTCCAGACACAGATGCAGTTGGTCAGTAAGCTCTCTATAGTGCCTCTGTAGAATTGTGGTGAGAATGGGGGGATGGAGCTGTGCTCCTTTTATCCCGATGCAAAAAGTGCATGCGCTGCTGAGCTCTTTTCCCAAGAGCTCCGGTGTGTAGGGACCAGGTCATATTGTCAGTTATCTGCACCCCCAGGAACTTGGTGCTGCTTACGATCTCCACTGCTGTGCCGTTGATGACGTTTGGAGTGTGGCTGGACTGGTGCCTCCTGAAGTACTTATTATGGCAGAATAGAGTGACTATTAATACCTCCATTGTTAGCTGATTTTCGCCAGTATTTATTTACTATTTAGAATGCCTCCATCCATCCATCCATCTTCAACCGCTTATCCGGAATCGGGTCGCGGGGACAACATCTCCAGCAGAGACCCCCAGACTTCCCTCTCCAGAGCAACATTAGCAACTTCCTCCTGGAGGATCCCGAAGCGTTCCCAGGCCAGAGGGGAGCTGTAATCCCCCCATCTGGTCCTTGGTCTGCCGCGAGATCTCCTCCCAGTAGGATGTGCAACGAGGACATCCCTAGGGAGACGCTCGTGAGGCATCTTCAAGAGATGCCCAAACTACCTAAGCTGGCTCCTTTTAAGCGAAGGAGCAGCGGCTCTACTCCGAGTCTCTCTCGGGTAACTGAACTTCTCACCCTATCTCTTAGAGAGATGCCAGCCACCCTTCGGAGAAAACTCATTTCGGCCGCTTGCATCCGCGTTCTTACTCTTTCAGTCATGACCCACATTTCATGACCATAGGTGAGAGTAGGAATGTAGTAGAGATGCGCGGTTTGCGGTCTCATCCGCGGATAAACCACGGGTCGGGCGGTTGACATGATGAAAAAATAGATTTTAATTAGATTCGGGCGGTTAGCGGTTGAACCATCCGGAAATATTTGATATGCATGGTTCTGTGATTGGTATCCTTTACCATTCAAAGTGCCATTTAAGACCTATAAAGCAAAGAAGACAATATGAGACAATGTTATTCTCCTGAATGACTGCCGGTAGTCACCCAGATAATAAGTATTAGGGCGTGCTATGAAGTCATTGGCTTTGTCGCCTACTACAACATGTACGGTCTGCTTGTCAGTCCAGCATCATGTTGTGTGTGGCTTCCGCGGCAACACGCACACGACTGCAAGGCATACTGGGTGACACAGAGTACACTAATGGTTGTGATATAAACTATTTTAACACTCTTAGTAATATGCGCCACGCTGTGAAGCCACACCAATTAAGAACGACAAACACATATCGGGAGAACATCCTCACAGTAACACAACATAAACGCAACACAACAAATACCCATAATCCTTTGTATTCATGACACTTCCAGACTATTTTATACACCCCGTGCGTCGGTAAGGTGGGCGGGGTTGGGGGTGCAAAATATATTCAGGAAGTGTCACGGATACAAAGGATTATGGGTATTTGTTGTGTTGCGTTTATGTTGTGTTACTGTGAGGATGTTCTCCCGAAATGTGTTTGTCAATCTTGTTGGGTGTGGCTTCACAGCGTGGCGCATATTAGTAAGTGTTAAAGTTGTTTATATCACAACCATCAGTGTACTCTATATCACCCAGTATGCCTTTCAATCTTGTACATGTAATTGCGGAAGCTGAACACAACATGTTACCGGACCAACAATCGGTTCGTACATGTTGTTGAAGGTGTCTAAGGCAATGGCTTCACAGCACTCCCATAATCTTGTAATCAGGATTAATGCTATTGGATAGTCGCGGGAACGTTAGCGGCTCCAATTGTCATCATTACTCTGTGAAACAGGTTTAAATAGCTCTGTGAGTGATATAGGCGGACAACCTCTAATGTATTTCAGCGGGCGGTTGGCGGGCGGGTACGGTCCTGATAAAATGTTGGTTCGGGTAGACGGCGGGTGGATGACGACTTTGATGATGCGGGTACGGGTGATATAATTGCCTATCCGCACATCTCTAGAAAGTAGATAGCTCGGTAGACCGAGAGCTTTGCCTTCTGGTTCAGGTCTCGTTTCGTCACAACAGTGCGGCAGAGAGACTGCAATACTGCCCCAGCTGCTCCGATTCTCCGGCTGATTTCCTTCTCCATCTTTCCCTCACTCGTGAACAAGACCCCGAGATACTTAAAGGCCTACTGAAAACCCACTACTACCGACCACGCAGTCTGATAGTTTATATATCAATGATGAAATATTAACATTGCAACACATGCCAATACGGCCTTTTTAGTTTACTAAATTGCGATTTTAAATTTTGCGCGAAGTATACTGTTAAAAACGTCAGTATGATGACGCGTGCACGTGACTTTTCGGATTGTAGGGGAGATTTTTTTCCAGCCCGATCCCAGCTATGAGTAGTCTGCTTTAATCGCATAATTACACATTATTCGGGACATCTGTGTTGGTGAATCTTTTGCAATTTGTTCAATTAATAATGGAGACGTCAAAGAAGAACGATGTAGGTGGGAAGCGGTGTATTGCAGCTGCCTGTAGCAACACAAACACGGCTGGTGTTCCCTTGTTTACATTACCGAAGGGGAAGCTTTACTATGGAACAGAGTGGTCAAGCGAACATGGTTCTCTACCACATGTCAACCGGCAGGTTTCGGTGAGAAATTTGTGGTAATAAGTCGGCTCTTACCGAAGACATGAGCGGAGCTTGCGTCGTTCCTCGTGCGCCTGTCAAAGAGGCAGCTGTGTGGCTTCCCTCAGAGACACTGGCGGTCACCACACCCGTGGCCACACCCCTCCGACTTTCAGGTACGACAGTATAATCTCACGACAACACTAGTAACACAAGCAGATAAGGGATTTTTCCAGAATTATCCTAGTAAATGTGTCTGAATCGCTCCCACTGCCCTGTCTTTTTTTTTCTTTCTAGTCCTTCACTCTCACTTTCCTCATCCACGAAACTTTCATCCTCGCTCAAATAAATGGGGAAATCGTCGCTTTTTCGGTCCGAATAGCTCTCGCTGCTGGTGGCCATGATTGTAAACAATGTGAGGATGTGAGGAGCGTCACAACCCGTGACGTCACGCGCACATCGCCTGCTACTTCCGGTACAGGCAAGGCTTTTTAATTAGCGACCAAAAGTTGCGAACTTTATCATCGATGTTCTCTGCTATATCCTTTCAGCAAAAATATGGCAATATCGCGAAATGATCAAGTATGACACATACAATGGACCTGCTATCCCTGTTTAAATAAGAAAATCTAATTTCAGTAGGCCTTTAAACTCCTCCACCTGGGACAGAGTCTCGTTCTCTACCTGGACTGTACAAACCATCGGTTTCCTGCCGAGAACCATGGCTTCAGATTTGGAGATGCTGATCCTCATTTAGAATGCCTAAAAAAGAAAAAAGTGTGTTTGTCTCACATACGGATTGGGAATGATTGACAAAATAAAATAAAAGTGTGATTCCCCTTTAATAATAATAATAAGCCACGAGCAGGCCTTTGCTAAAGGTGCAATGTCAA
This sequence comes from Nerophis ophidion, assembly GCF_033978795.1. NCBI lineage: Eukaryota > Metazoa > Chordata > Actinopteri > Syngnathiformes > Syngnathidae > Nerophis > Nerophis ophidion. The sequence continues at coordinate 16,405 of NW_026907301.1, read as the reverse complement.
AGTTTTATTTTGTATCATTCGTAGGATACACAACACTGAAATGACATTTTTTTTTTGTTTTTTTTTAAATAATCATCCCATCATAATAGAGTTGACTTCATATATTTTGTAGTTGTATTAAATGTGTTTGACAAGCAGTTGAAATGCAAGAAGGGGGACAGGATGGATGCGGATGAGCACAGTTGGACGCCACACGGTTAAGTAAAGGCGCCATCACAGCCGAGTCCAGGCCAAATTGACTTGATCGCCGCAACTCTTGCTTGAAAAGAAGGTAGATACAGCGTGTTTATGGCACAATAAAAATGAGCATGGGTGGATGGCAGTGGTACAAATGATGATAAAAGCACAAATCTCCCAAAGTCAGGGACAAAATGCTTTGTCACAGTTAGAATTAGCGTTTAGCTTCACTTTACAACACATGAGGGGTTGTGGAAACACTAAAATGTAAACTTGAGAGCCTTTTTGCTGTATCTGATAAACACATGGTGACTTACAGTACAGTAGGTCTTTTGCACCACGTCCCCAAAATACCTGTCCTGGGAATGACACTAAGCATGCCATTGAACTCACTCACTGAGGAAAATGGGCTTTTTAGATATGACAAAATAGTTATAACCGATATTATTTAACCCCTATGGTGATTCTTATTTCAAATATGTAAAAAAAAGATTTATTTTGTTTGTAATATATACGATATGTACCCTAAGAAGGGGATTCAAATGGGCCCATTCGTCATGGTTTATCTGACACATAAAACGTGACAAATTGGATTGGGGGGGGTTAGGGAAGCATTATTACCTTTAGCTGCCAGATGAGTGCAGTGGGTGTTATATACCTCAAAATGTGTTTTGTGGCATTTGTAACTTTGACCACAGCGTCAGTTACTATACAGCAGGGATCGCCAACGCGGTGACCAGATGAGTAGCCCGCTGGCCTGTTCTAAAAATAGCTCAAATAGCAGCACTTACCAGTGAGTTGCCTCTATTTTTTTAATTTTATTTATTTACTAGCAAGCTGGTCTTGCTTTGCTCGACATTTTTAATTCTGAGAGATAAAACTCAAATAGAATTTGAAAATCCGTGTTAGACATATAGCTTGGTCCAATTCGTTATATCCATTTTCTACCGCTTATTCCCTTTCGGGGTCGCGGGGGGCGCTGGCGCCTATCTCAGCTACTCAATTCGTTATATATTCTAACAAAATGCAGATTGGATTTTAACCTTTTTAAAACATGTCTTCAAAATTCTAATATTAATCTCGATCAGGAAAAATTAATATTGATGTTCCATAAATTCTTTTTTTCAAACAATTTGAATTAGCTAGTTTTTCTCGTTTATTTTTCAGTTGAATTCTGAATTTTAAAGAGTCGAAATTGAAGATAAACTATGTTTCAAAATCAAATTTTCATTTTTTTCCTCTTTTAAACCGTTGAATTAAGTGTTTTTTTTCACCATTTATTCTCTACAAAAAACCTTACGTAAAAGGAAAACATTTTTACGACGGAATGACAGACAGAAATACCCATTTTTTGTATATATATATATTAAAGGTAAATTGAGCAAATTGGTTATTTCTGGCAATTTTTTTAAGTGTGTATCAAACTGGTAGCCCTTCGCATTAATCAGTACCCAAGAAGTAGCTCTTGGTTTCAAAAATGTTGGTGACCCCTGGTATACAGAGTGGCGCTTTTTTCATAATTTTTAGCAGACTGCATTACAAAATGATGACCCCCCTCTCCCTCTCCCGCGTGAGAGACACCCAGAAATGGGGCCATATCAATACTTTCCCTACTGTACAACAAATTCCAAATTTTAAGTTTTGCTTGTATATCACAAACTTCTGTAAATTCATCGGCAGCTAAAGAATACTTTGGTTGGAACCTTATAGCATTCAATACTTTGTTGGCTGGATAACGTTAAATCGGAAGGCAACGGCGCCTCCTTGCCACGCCCGCTGGATCAGAGAGATTCTTTGTTTTTTTAAATTGGAAAAGATTAAAATGTAATGGTTGTTCTGCAAAGATTCAGGAACTCGGGGTGCCTTTCTGAGATATGTAGGAGAGACTGATCTCCAAATTAACTCCATTGAAACACAACTGAAATGTGGGTGGTTGATGAGCCTTTTGCATGTTTGTGTGTTGCTATAACTCTGTTAGTCCATTCAGGAATGCAGCTGTCTGGTTTTATGTTGACATCCCTCTGTGGTTTCTTATTTTATTTATTATTATTATTTAATGTTTTTACTTAATTGTATTTTACTTGTTGGGGGTAAAACAGCAGTTGGTGAGTGTTGGATAACTCCTGTCAATTGTATGTGTATGAAAATCAATAAATGTTTAAAAGCAAAAACTTGGTTGGACATTTGGGAGCAACTGTACATGTAACACATCACAGCAGATCATAGCAATCTCCAGGTACTGTGCGAATATCCTCCCTCGTCTGGAAGCCATCAAAACAACGGGTTAGTTTAGCATTCCAAATACAGTAGTACCTCGACTTAAGATTGTTTTAAAATAAGCTTGTTATTTTAAAGTTGCAAGAGAACATTTAAGTTACAAGCATCACCGCCATGAGTTGGTGTGGCAAATGTCACATCTCTTTGATTTGACTGATTGTGTTAAGATTATTCTTTCATCTGCTCTTTTTTTTTTTTAAAGATGTATATTTTACCTTTGTTTTAAATTATATGTTTTAGTCTGTCTTATGTCTTTCCTTGTATGTTGTTTTTTTTTTAAATGCCTACTGAAATGAAATGTTCTTATTCAAACAGGGATAGCAGGTCCATTCTATGTGTCATACTTGATCATTTCGCGATATTGCCATATTTTTGCTGAAAGGATTTAGTAGAGAACATCGACGATAAAGTTCGCAACTTTTGGTCGCTAATAAAAAAGCTTTGCCTTTACCGGAAGTAGCAGACGATGACGTCATCCGTGTGAGGGCTCCTCACATCCTCACATTGTTTATAATGTGAGCCTCCAACAGCAAGAGCTATTCAGACCGAGAAAACGACAATTTCCCCATTAATTTGAGCAAGGGTGAAAGATTCGTGGCTGAGGATATTGATAGCGAAGGACTAGAAAAAAATAAAAAATAAATAAATAAAATAAAGTAAAAAAAAAAAAGGCGATTGCATTGGGATTGCATTAGACACATTTACTAGGATAATTATGGGAAATTCCTTATCTTTCTATTGTGTTGCTAGTGTTTTAGTGAGTTAAATAGTACCTGATAGTTGGAGGTGTGTGTCCACGGGTGTGTTGACGCCAGTGTCTGTGGGAAGTTACGGCAGCTGCAGATCTCCGGTAAGAGGCGACTTTTTACCACAATTTTCTCACCAAAACCTACCGGTTGACAAGTGTTTGGGATCCATTTTCGCTTGACCGCTCTGATCCATAGTAAAGCTTCACCTTCGGGAATTTTAAACAAGGAAACACTGTGTGTTTGTGTGGCTAAAGGCTAAAGCTTCCCACCCCCATCTTTCTACTTTGACTTCTTCATTATTAATTGAACAAATTGCAAAAGATTCAGCAACACAGATGTCCAAAATACTGTTTAATTGCGCGATGAATAGAGACGACTTTTAGCCGCAAGTGGTGATGCGCTAATATGACCCCCCCCCCCAACTTGAGAAGTCACGCGTACACGTCATCATTCCGCGACGTTTTCAACAAGAAACTCCGCGAGAAATTTAAAATTGTAATTTATTAAACTAAACCGGCCGTATTGGCATGTGTTGCAATGTTAGTATTTCATTATTGATATATAAACTATCAGACCGCGTGGTCGGTAGTAGTGGGTTTCAGTAGGCCTTTAAATATCTATCCATTTTTTCCGCTTATTCCCTTCGGGGTCGCTGGAGCCTATCTCAGCTACAATCGGGGTACACCCTGGACAAATCGCCACCTCATCACAGGGCCAACACAGATAGACAGAAAACATTCACACACTAGGGCCAATTTAGTGTTGCCAATCAACCTATCCCCAGGTGCATGTCTTTGGAGGTGGGAGGAAGCCGGAGTAGCCGGAGGGAACCCACGCAGTCACAAGGAGAACATGCAAACTCCGCAAAGGATCGAACCCAGGACCTTCATATTGTGAGGCAGATGCAATATATATATATATATATATATATATATATATATATATATATATATATATACATATATATATATATATATATATAGATCATTTAACTTGTTTGTGGTGTACAGCCCTATTTTTTAAACTGTTGTTGTTTTTAAAGGGCTTTATAAACAAAGTTGGCAAGGTACGGTATGGTAAGATCCGACCAAAACATCCGGTCTCACTAGCCAGTATTAACTTTTAGCTAGAGATGGACTCAAAGGCCTACTGAAACCCACTACTACCGACCACGCAGTCTGATAGTTTATATATCAATGATGAAATATTAACATTGCAACACATGTCAATACAGCTTTTTTAGTTTACTAAATTGCAATTTTAAATTTCCCGCGAGTTTCTTGTTGAAAACGTCGCGGAATGACGACGCATACGCGTTACGTCACTGACTGTCAGGAAATATTAGCAGCTGCACCACTAGCGGCTAAAAGTTGTCTGCTTTAACCGCATAATTACACAGTATTTTGGACATCTGTGTTGCTGAATCTTTTGCAATTTGTTCATTTAATAATGGAGACTATAAAAAAACAATGCTGTTGGTGGAAAGCGGTGTATTGCAGCTGTCTTTAGCACCGAGACACAGCCGATGTTTCTTTGTTTGTTGTGAAGCGGAGCGGTCAAGCGAACATGTTTTCTCTACGTCAGCCAGCATGTTTTTGGATGGGGAAATTGTGATCTATATCTTACCGGAGAAATCATTGGATTAATCGTCGTCTTGCAGCAGCGGCGGCTGTGAGCTTGGCTCCTCGGCTTCTCTCTGAGACACTTTATGTTCATCGCAGCCATTCGACCTCGAGGTATGTCTTTGCAATCCTTAAAATCTCACTAAAACACTATTAAAACAATGAGCAGATAAGGGATCTTCCAGAATTATCCTAGTAAATGTGTCTAATTACATCTGAAACGCTCACACTATCGTCGCCCGGAACCGTCGCTTTTTTTTCTTCTTTCTATTCCTTCACTATCAATATCTTAATTCACAAATCTTTCATCCTCGCTCAAATTAATGGGGAAATTATTGCTTTCTCGGTCCGACTTGCTCTTGCTGCTGGTGGCTCCTATTAAAAACAATGGGAATATGTGTGGAGCCCTGCAACCCGTGACGTCACGCGTACATACTTCCGGTAAAGGCAGGGCTTTTCTATTAGCGACCAAAAGTTGCGAACTTTATCGTCCAAATCCTTTCAGCAAACATATGGCAATATCTCTAAATGATCAAGTGTGACACATAGAATGGACCTGCTATTCCCGTTTAAATAAGAAAATCTCATTTCAGTAGGCCTTTAACCTTTTTTTTCCAACAATGGGAGTAAAGCAAGTGAGTGTGAAGGATGTTTAAGAGAACTGGTTGATATTGAATGAATTAAAAAAAGAAATCCCTTAAAAACATGACCGCTCAATTTGAGCGGAGCAATGCTAGCCAAAAATGTTGAAATACTATATAAACGGCAGACATTTATCCATAAAAATAGGGAGAAACGGCTGGAAGGAAATACAGTAGAAGTCCACTCTTCAAGGTAAATGCTGTACACTAATTTTCACAAAACTACTGTAGTTGTTAGTAGTATATCATATTTTTGTATTCAGTATTTATCTAAAAGTTTTTTGTTTTTTTAAAACACGTCACATGTTAAGAGTGTGGTGTATTGGGGTGGGGTCAATTAAATTGATTTCAATTGGTTTAGTTTAGTTTATTAAGGATCCCCATTAGTCTACACCGCAGTGGATATTATTCTTCCTGGGGTGCTTTGGGATACAAATGCTTTGAGTTAGGTGCTTTGTCCCAGAAGCAATTAAGCTCATAAATTGAGGTACTACTGTACATTTTTGCCAGCTAAATTGAACGATACCGAGGATGTCGTTGTGTTTTGTGCAGCCCTTTGAGACACTGGTGATTTAGGGCTATATAAATAATCATTGATTGATCGATTGATAGAATAGTAAATATTTTTGTTTGGTTTAACCTCCTTCAAGTTCAAAAGCTCAAAGGCAATGGGTATCGTTTTCAACTCTGTCGCACAGTTTTTTAAACAAAAACGACAAAACGTATTTCAAGGAAGTTTTGCAAAGGGGTGGCTAAACAACAATCCAGTGATTCTCAAACTGTGTGGAACGCGGCAGGCTCCATTTAGTGGTACGCTAAGGAATCAGGAATGTACCGTTAAAAAATATTAAATATAGTCGTTAAATAGAACCTCTGTCTTGTTTTTAATGAATACGTATGCCTACTACGCTACTGTATTTTAATGTTGGTCATTAGGGTGGTACTTGTTGAGCCGAGTGTTTTTCCGAGGTGGTACTTGGTGAAAAAAGTTTGAGAACCACTGCAATAATCCATTGCAGTCGGTGCAAATATGAATATACTGTAGCTTGTCATCATCAGCATGAATTGATTAACGTGGACCCCGACTTAAACAAGTTGAAAAACTTATTTGGGTGTTACCATTTAGTGGTCAATTGTACGGAATATGTACTGAACTGTGCAATCTACTAATAAAGGTATCAATCAATCAATCAATCAATCAAAGCACAAGGCTAACCCAAAAAAGACAAAATCTCAGCTTGCACAGTGCAGTTAGCGTAAGGAACAGAAGGAACTGGAGTGAAACGTTCCTTGCAACACATTACACTGATTCTAGTGCAGTTGTGACATCCATCTAGCAATCACCGCTAAAAGGCTGTTATTTGCAACAATACGCTTGGCAATACATCCTCTTTAACTCTTTGTCAAGGCATTACATTTCATTATTTGCTTTTTTTTTAAATGAGGACAGCAATTGTTTAGTCTTGTATTTTACAAGTGGACAGAAAACATAGGAGAGAAAATTGCCATTTTTTCCATTCACCTAGCACAAATCTTCTCTTTGTAGTACAAAAAGAATTTATAATAGCGATGTGCGGATGGTTAAGTATCGATACCGCCGATGCCAAATCTTTCTGCTCTCATAACGGTTCTCAAATCAAAATGACGATATTTTTTATACTTTAGTTATTCGAGATATGTATCAGTGTAAAAAGTCACTAGAATTGTAAATGTGGCAAAGTGTCAATGTTGAATGCTTTTGTTAACAGCATGTCAAGTGTTCTCACGTTTAAATTGATTGTGACTTACTTTTTATTCTATACTAGTTCTCATTAATTCATTTTTTTTTATATACATGTATTTATATAGCACTTTTTCTCTAGTGACTCAAAGCACTTTACATAGTGAAACACAATATCTGAGTTACATTGAAACCAGTGTGGGTGGCACTGGGAGCAGGTGGGTAAAGTGTCTTGCCCAAGGACACAACGGCAGTGAGTAGGATGGCGGAAGCGGGGATTGAACCTGCAACCCTCAAGTTGCTGGCACGGCCGCTCTACCAACCGAGCTATTCATATATTTTAATGCTTTTTATTATGGTACTTTTTTCATTACGTTATTGTTTGATATCACCATTTTCGTGTACTTTGTATGAATTCGTTTTTTCTGTTGTATTAGCTTGGCTGTATTATTTGTGCTGCTCCCGGAATATTCTTCGGGTTTTGAAATAAATAAATATATAATCAGAAATAACAATAATTATATTAAATACATGTAAAAATAATAACTGTACTCTTTGTGCAATGCTATTTGAAATACACAACATTTTTTGCTATAATATATAATTTATAGACGCATTTTAGCAGACACTTTAAGTACATTTGCTCAAAGTATTGGATCTGTATTGCCGATAACAGCCTGAATTTTACTCGGTATCGGATGGGAAAGAAACTCAGTGGTAATTTAGAATGTTGTGTATCATCTTTTAAAACCTCTAAAGAACTATACCGATGTTTTATATGTCACCCAAAATGCTGCTACTGTTAGCTAGCATCATTAGCGTTTGTGCGCTCTGACACAACTTTGGGTTTAGCGAGCTCAACGCTTACACAACGTGGATTTATAAACTCGAAAGACTCACAATAAGAACAGTTTGACAATGTTTGAGGGGAAATTTGTTTGCTTGCCTTATCGTTATTCTAAAACAGTAGCTTAGCTTTAGCTTACCTGAGTCCGTGTGGCGCCAGTCATTTATGACGGCTACAATAAGTTGAGGCTTTGTAATAACTGTAAGATTACTATAATGACCAAAACAACGATTATATACTGTGTTATCACTACTAACAGTGTCAATTTGACTGTTTAGTAAAATAATAATACTGTGTTGTATGCTAGCCACGGTTTATCCAAGGAACCATATGATTGTTAACTCAAACTTGAGTTACGGTATTTCCTTGAATTGCCGCCGGGTATATAGTATGTGCCTGCCTTGAATTACTGCCGAATTAAACACGCTTTGCAAAATAATTAGCGCATGCTTAGTATTACCGCCAGGTCAAACTCGTGACGTCACAAGTGACACTTCCCCTGTCATCATTTTCAAAATGGAGGAGGCTGCTTTCAATACCGGTAATTTGAAATCACATAAACGGAAGAAGATTAAGAGCTATTCAGTAGGATTTAAGGTCCAAGCTATTGAATACCGGTATGCTAAAAAGAACAGTAAGCAGCTATTTTTTATTAGTATACCGTAGCTGCGTCTGTCAAATATGAGTCATTGAATGACTCCCACCTCCTGGTGGTAGAGGGCGCTAGTGATCCTTCTTGCGAATAGTCGGCTGCAGAAGAAGTGACAACGAGTGACGTGATATGCGCTGGGAACGGTTATGACCCTATGCTGGCTATGTAAACAACCGGGCTGAAATAAAGCATGTTCCAGTCCTAAATACCCAGTGTATTATTTATACATTAACACTTCATGGTGGCAGCGGTGGGATAAAGAGATCACCCACAGAGCAGAACGGGAGGAGGAGTTGCCTGAGGATAATTCTGTCGTCTTCCGCACGTGAGGAGCCGAGCTAACTAATAGCAGCAGTCTGATCGCAGTATTCTAAACTGGACTTTCAATCGAAGCAGGAGGTAATAAACGAAGATCGCCATCGAGACAGAGAGACTTTTAAAACTGAAGAAAGATAAGGAAGACTTCTATAAACAAGTTATCGATGCTTTTGATCAGAAGGAGCTAGCATGGACTTCATTTATAAGTAAAAGTAAGACCATAATAAAGTTTTTTTTAATTAAATGTGCTTTTCATGATGGTATCCTTACATCACACTCAAATTTGTACTGCATGCCTTTGGTAAGTGCCGGAGTGAGAAGAGGTTTTAAATTAATTAGCGCGCCGGTGGCAATTCAAGGAAATACGGTATAAAGGATGGCAAAGCTATGTTTCATTATGTAATGGTTGAAAAATGGCCTAAATGCTCCTTGAACTGTTACATTTTAGTTACCACAGAAATAAATAATAATTAACTGCCTTAATTAGGCAAATGGTCAATAACTTACAGAGCATTTTGCTTGATGGCAGCCATGATTTTCAACTAATCCCGCTCAGTCCCCAAAAAATGTGTTTAGCTGCATGAGAAAATTCAAGTCAATCCGGCTGGGGGTCTAGTTCTGGTGTCACCATTTGATCTGTTTTTTTTTGCTGCTGCAGAGATTCAAGAATAGTTTAAGAGTTAGTGCCCTTCTTTAGACAGCAAACTAGTTGGGACTGACTCTTCAGCACCTCTGCTGGTTGCAGCCAAGTACTGCGCTCCTTTTCAGTCCTTCCTAGAAAACAATGCCAACATTTGATATGACTGTCAAAGTCTCAGTAGTACGTATTACATCAACATCTTCAGCAAACTGTAATACAGGAAACCCTCAATTATCGCTGTTAATTGGTTCCGGGCCTCAAATTGGTAAATTAATTTCCACAAAGTAGGAATGTGTAATTTTGAATGGACTGTTTCTACAGTTAAGAGCATTAAAAATGTTCATGACCTTCTATATACGTTATATTTAAAATTATGTGAGCCCTCTAAACATGAAATAGTCAAGATTATAGTCCAATAAAAACTGTAACAGTAACAGTAAATATGTTCGAAAAATCTATTAATTTTTTTTCTTCCCTTTTATTAATCATTGTTGTTTTGTTTCAAGTTTTTTTTTTTTCCGAAATAAATATTTACAATACAATACGATTCTGAACAGCAGGCTCTGATTGGTTTGGTCATCATCTAGCGGCCGTTACTACCGTAGTATTGATATTCTTAGTTCAATCAGACATTTTTATGCTTGAAAATGCTTAGTTTAGCCTCAAAATACATATAGTCGTCTCCCACAGTTAATTGGCTCCGGATAAATGTGAAAACACGATACTAGGAATCATTAATTATACTGTATATCAAACATTTTTACAGCTGAAACATGAACAAAAACTGTTAACTTTCTAAATATGTTCTTTAGCATAATGTGAACCGTCTAGACCAAGGGTGTCAAACTCATTTTAGATCGGGGGCCACATGGAGAAAAATCTACTCCCAAGTTGGCCGGACTAGCACGATAACTTAAAAATAAAGACGATTTTAGATTGTTTTCTTTGTTTAAAATAGAACAAGCACATTCTGAAATTGTACAAAACATGTTGTTTTTTACACTTACATGTTGCAGATAATAGTATTTGTCGCTATTTACATTTTCTGAATAAATTATTTGATAATGTTCATCAGTCAACTCATTGGTGTTAATTTTCAATCTATCAGAAATTTAAAAATCACATCAAAATCAGATTACAGTATGTTATTTATGTAGATTTATCATTTTCCTTGACTGATGTACTAACATTATGTGGATTATTTTGTAAAAAACGTATTTTTCAGACTATAAGTCGCAGTTTTTGTCATAGTTTGGCCAGGGGTGCGACATATACTCTGGAGCGACTTATGTGTGAAATTATAAACACATTACCGTGAAATATCAAATAATATTATTTATCTCAATCGCGGAAGAGATGAAGAAAATGTCAGCAATCGTCACACACACGTCAACCAATAGGAATTTGGCGGGGGAGGGTCATGGCAGAAGTGCATTGTGGGTTTTTGAATGCTAACTGCTATATGCTATATCCTACTGCCGTAACTATTAAAATGGATAATTTCATTGTTGGCTGTAACTGATAAAAACTGAGAAGGGCTAAACAAAAAGGAAATCATGTACTGCGGATTACAAACTGGACGTAGTGAAATATGCAGCAGAAAACGACAAGAGGAAGCGGCGCATACCTTTGAGTTGGCAGAGTTGTTTAGAAGCGACATCGAGGAAGAAGATTTCATGGGATTTATCGATTAGGAGTGACAGATTGTTTGGTCAACGTATAACATGTGCTATATGTTATAGTTATTTGAATGACTCTTACCATAATATGTTACGTTAACATACCAGGCACCTTCTCAGTTGGTTATTTATGCGTCATATAACGTACACTTATTCAGCCTGTTGTTCACTATTCTTTATTTATTTTAAATTCCCTTTCAAATGTCGATTCTTGGTGTTGGATTTTATCAAATAAATTTCCCCCAAAATTGCGATTTATAATCCAGTGCAACATATACTCCGGAGCAACCTATAATCCGAAAAAATACGGTATGTAGCATTATCTACAAGATAAAAAATAATTGCTATTGCGACATCCAGTAGACACATTTAGAACAGCTGTTTCATTTCAGATTGATTTATATACTTGGCAAACTCATCCCGCGGGCCGGATAAAACCTGTTCGTGGGCCTGATCAGACCATTGAGCCGTAGGTTTGACACCCCTGCTCTAGACATAATATACCTTATTTCCTTGAATAGCCGCAGGGCATATAGTATGCGCCTGCCTTGAATTACTGCCGGGTCAAACTCGCTTCCCAAAATAATTAGCGCATGCTTAGTATTACCGCCGGGTCAAACTCGTGACGTCACGAGTGACACTTCCCCTGTCATCATTTTCAAAATGGAGGAGGCTGATTTTAATACCGGCAATTTGAAATCGCATAAAGGGAAGAAGATTATGAGCTATTCAGTAGGATTTAAGGTCCAAGCTTACATTATACAAAAATTTTTACCTCATACCTGTGGTAAGTGCCGGAGTGAGAAGTGGTTTTAACATAATTAGCGCATGCTTACTTTTACCGCATGCCTTTGGTAAGCACAGGAGTGAGAAGAGGTTTTAAATTAATTAGCGCCCCGGCGGCAATTCAAGGAAATACGGCTCAAATTCATACCTCAAAATGATTTTAATATAATGGTGTTTAAGGCTGAGCCAATCAGTGGTGACGATACTGAACAGCCTGCTCTGATTAAATGGGTCTCATCTATTGGCCAGTAATACTATAGTATTGATATTTTTAGCTCATTTTCCAAAATGTAATGCTTAAAAATGCTTAATTGAAAAAACACAACAAAAAAAACATAACATGCCTAAATATATTTTGAAGTGCGATGTGGCGAGGGACTGTTACTTTAAAACATAATACTGCATTGCTAATGTATCTATCACCCATCATCTAGTTTTTTTCACTCCACCATGTTTGTTTATATGTACAATACTCTTAGACATTATAGTTTTGTTATTGGCGTATAGTGGGGAGTTTTGCATAAAATGTCACACTTTGTTTCTTTTACCACAAACACACACACTGGGTGACGGACGGCAGGCGGTAGTGATCGGTTGGTTACACCTCAGTATGCAAATGAGCCTAGCAGCACAGTTAGCGTCTCAGCTAGCGTCACAGTAAACAGGCGGCCCCGGGTTGGCACACAAGGTGGGCTTAGGAAGGGGGGGGAGGCCTCTGCCAGTCCTATGGTTTCATACTGACATATTAAAAACAATATCAAAATAAATTACATAATGTATAAATTATTTTAAAATACAAAAACCAAAGATTTGGCAACTTTTCATTTTTTTTCATGTTTGCACTTTCACCGTGTGTGTTGAAATGGTCATGAGGACAAGATGTATTTGGTGATATTCCACTGCTCTCTTTCATTTAGCACGTGAGGGCTCCACGGATGGTTGATAGACCTTGTTGGAGAAGGCAGGGGAGACAGGTGTGCACCTTTCTCCTGATAGGATATCAAGATGTCTGAGACTGAATCAGAAAAAAAAAAAAGAGTTTTAGCAGGGCCCTGCTTTTTGTTTTTTCATGGTCAATAAATTTAGGAGAAGTGGTCCATGTTGAGCAGCAAACAGTTCTGAAGTTCCAGTTTCAGCCTGTTGTGTGTTGGGTTACATATGTTCCAGTAAGGACAGTTTCTGAGGTCCTCTTCGCGCAGGCCTCAATTCTCCATGGCCTCGGCACACACCATGCTGCCGTACAGCTGCTGTGGCTCGGGGGTTATCTGCTCCTCTGCCTCGCTGTCTGTGCTGCCTTCACTGTCCAGGCGGGCGGACGGGTGACACTGTACCGGTATGGCTGGGTAAAGGGCGTTGGCGGGGAGCGGGCTGTGGAGGAGGTCGTCATCCGAACTCAGGTAGTCCCCCTCAGCGGAGGCCGGACTGGCCAGGCAGAGGTCCTGGTAGTTGGTGCCTGCGGTGGTGAGCCTGGAACTGGGCGCCCCCGCTTTTTGCCCGCGCATCTGCCTGATCTAGAGGAAAAAAAAGGGAACCACTGCTTTAGGGTGTGGAAGAATCGGGAGCAAAAAGCAAGGTGGAGTACATGCTATGGGGCAGTTGTTCTTAACCTTGTTGGAGGTACCGAACCCCACCAGTTTCATATGTGCATTCATCGAACCCTTCTTAGTGAAAAATAAAATATATATTTTTTTCAAATTCAAGACAATGTTATATGTTTTTGGTAACACTTTAGTATGGGGAACATATTCTAAGTACCGTTTTTTTCGGAGTATAAATCGCTCCGGAGTATAAGTCGCACCTGCCGAAAATGCATAATAAAGAAGGAAAAAAACATATATAAGTCGCACTGGAGTATAAGTCGCGTTTTTGGGGGAAATTTATTTGATAAAACCCAACACCAAGAACAGACATTTGAAAGGCAATTTAAAATAAATAAAGAATAGTGAACAACAGGCTGAATAAGTGTACGTTATATGACGCATAAATAACCAACTGAGAAGGTGCCTGGTATGTTAACGTAACATATTATGGTAAGAGTCATTCAACCAATCAATCAATCAATCAATGTTTACTTATATAGCCCTAAATCACTAGTGTCTCAAAGGGCTGCACAAACCACTACGACATCCTCGGTAGGCCCACATAAGGGCAAGGAAAACTCACACCCAGTGGGACATCGGTAACAATGATGACTATGAGAACCTTGGAGAGGAGGAAAGCAATGGATGTCGAGCGGGTCTAACATGATACTGTGAAAGTTCAATCCATAATGGATCCAACACAGTCGCGAGAGTCCAGTCCAAAGTGGATCCAACACAGCAGCGAGAGTCCCGTTCACAGCGGAGCCAGCAGGAAACCATCACAAGCGGAGGCGGATCAGCAGCGCAGAGATGTCCCCAGCCGATACACAGGCAAGCAGTACATGGCCACCGGATCGGACCGGACCCCCTCCATTCAAATAACTATTACATGTAGAACATGCTATACGTTTACCAAACAATCTGTCACTCCTAATCGATAAATCTTATGAAATCTCATAGGTCTAGTCTCTTACGTGAATGAGCTAAATAATATTTTACGGTAATGTGTTAATATTTCACAAATAAGTCGCTCCTGAGTACAAGTCGCACCCCCGGCCAAACTATGAAAAAAACGGCGACTTATAGTCTGAAAAATACGGTAACAAAGACTTAATTTAGAGTTATTTGGGCACTAAGGGAACATATTCTACATAATAAAGACTTCATTTAGATTTATTTGGTTAGGGTTAGGGTCACAGTTAGAGGGTAAGGCTATGCCGAATAAGGCATTAATAAGACCTTAATGACTAGTTAAGAGCCAATATGTTACTAATATGTATGTTAATAAGCACATATATTAATGGTGAATATGTTCCCCGTTATAAAGTGTTACCATCTTTTTTTTACTGGTGCACAAAATGAACCGTGCATGAACATCGCCTTGTTCAAACAACAAAACCAACACAGTGCATAAACTCACACACCTGCAAATCAGTCAGCTGTTGCCGTAATACGCCAAAAGGGAGAAGTTTGTAATTACAGGATGAGTCGGGTGTGTTTTGACCTCCGCCGAACCCCTGAGGCCGACTCACCGAACCCCTAGGGTTCGATCGAACCCTGGTTAAGAACCACTGCTATGCGGGAAAGAAGTCCTGGAAAACAACGATGGACGTTCCTTTGGCATCGGAACCTCTTTGCACTTACGTGCAAAACACTTTGAATGCGCGCTGACTAATTTTACACACGCACTCAGTCTGTTGACTGCTGTTTCTCGATGTGACTTTCTCTATGCGCGCAACGTTTCCTATAAAGGGCCACGGGACATTATTCAGAGTTACATAAACTACTGAAACGCTCTCACACAAACAACTAAATGTTTTTTCCTCACACCTACTCCTAACGCTGTCACACACACTGCTGTCACATCGTGACATATTTGGACTTTTTTGCTGTTTTCCTGTGTGTAGTGTTTTAGTTCTTGTCTTGCGCTCCTGTTTTGATGGCTTTTCCTGTTTTGGTGGTATTTTCCTGTAGCAGTTTCGTGTCTTCATGTGAGCGCTATTCCCCGCACCCGCTTTGATTTACCAACTTATACCATGCCAACTTCATTTATAAAGCCCTTTAAAAATAACCAAAGTTGAAAAACAAAGGGCTGTCCACCACAGGCAAAGGACAGACTAAAATATAGAGTTTAAAACAGAGGTAAAATATACACACACACACACACATATATACATTTACATACATACATATATATACATACATACATACATACATATATATATACTTATGTATATATACATATATACATATACATATATATATATACATATATATATACATATATATACATACATATATATACATATATATACATACATATATATACATATATATATACATATACATATATATATATACATATATATACATATACATATACATATATATACATATACATATATATACATATATATACATATACATATATATATACATATACATATATATACATATATATACATATACATATATATATACATATATATACATATACATATATATATATATACATATATATACATATATATACATATATATACATATATATATATACATATACATATATATACATATATATATACATATACATATATATACATATACATATATATATACATATACATATATATACATATACATATATATACACATACATATATATATACATATATATACACATACATATATATACACATATATATATACATACATAT